>NC_091343.1:5664345-5701834 GCF_038502225.1 Cherax quadricarinatus | reverse complement strand
TCTTAGGTCAACATGGATTTATAGTGGAAAGACCCTGCTTTTCACAGCAACTAGATCATAATGACAAAATTATGAAAAATTAAGAAGGAAACCCAGATGCAGATGTGGTCTACATGAACTATGCCAAGGTATTTGATAAGTGTGATCATAGAGTGATAGCCCATAATATGAAGTTAATAAGCAAAAAAAAATGGATGTTAAATTTTATAGCGAAGAGGAGACAAAATAGTAGCAAACTAAGCAAAATCTAGCGATAGCAAAATAAGTTCAAACCTGAAGGCTCAGTCCTTGCACCTTTATCTCAGCCTTATGGCCTCTTCAAGGGGGGCTCCTTGGCGTGGTGAAGAGGCTCTTGGTCTGAGGAATTAGCCCTGTCGGTCTTCTTCCTCAGACCGAACCTAATTACCCCCCATTCTCCCCTCCCCTATCCCATCCTCCCCATCCTCCCCTTTTTCCATTCCTCCTCCTCCTCCTCACCCCTCCCTTTTGCCCTTCCTCTTTTTAGCCTTCGTGATTTCTCCCACAGGCGCGCTAGTTCCTGGGTAGGGGAAAGGACACCGGGGTCCATCCCATTCCGTTGAGGTTTCTTGGCGGTGGCGTAGTTTGCCGTGGAATCTGGATTGCCTAGGGATGTCCCGATCCCTCTCCGGTATCCCGGAGTAGCTTTGGGTGTCTTTTGGGCGACGGGTGTATCTCTGGAAGCCACCTTTCGGATTCCGGGGGTGGTGGCTGAAGGAGGTATGCTTTGTGGCGGATATCCGGCCGCCCTCTCTTTTGTCCACCGAGGTAGCTCGGCAGATGTGAGGTTGCTATCCCAGATTGCTGGTTTACTGGCATGAAGGGTAGGGTATGGCACGGGTTCCATGCTGCATCTGCGCTACTAGCGGTGTCGAGTCCTCTTGGGCGCGGAGGGAGATTTCTGGCCCTTTCATTCCTCCTAGGAACTATCCCTCCCCGGTCCCCCCTTTTTTTTTCTTTTTTTTATTTTTATTTTCTTTTCTTCTTTCTTTTTTTTTCTTAAAAACAAAAAGAAAGAAGTAACCTAACCATGGCAGCCCTAGTCCATGAACCTGGTACCCCCGGGCCCCTTCTTGATACCGCACCCCGTTCTGACCCCGCCTCGTCTTTGGACCACTCTTCAGACATTCCTCATGCCTCTGTACCTATTGCCGGTGCTGTTTCCTCACCCGCTTCAGGTACTGAGGCCTCGACTGACTCCTTCGATTTATCAGACCTTCGCTCTCCTCTGACTATGCTTCCGGCTTCTCCCTCTACGGTGCGGCAATTTTCAAATCGCCGACCCGTTCCACGTCGGACCAACTCTGGTCCCACGCCTAAACGTCAACGACAATTACCTGCTGATGATACTTCTCCACCTTCACCTTCTCGTTCTTCTCAGAAACGATCGACACGTCCTTCACTACCTTTCCACGCTCAGTTTCAGACTGAACAGTGGACTAAATTCTTCACTTTACGACCAACTTCCTCTACTGCCTATCTTTCTGACCATAGTATTGGCAAGGCACTCCTACGCCATGTTGGTAAAGATATTTCTTTTCGTGCTCTTAAGAGCGGTACGCGCATCATTACCGTACAGAATGCTACCCAGGCTCGTGAGCTCTCTCGTCTTTCCCATATAGATACTGTTCCTGTCACCCTTGAAAAACATCATTCCCTCAATTCTTGTAGTGGTACCGTTATTCTGCCCCATACCATAGTTCAACAAAATTTCCAGACATGTGGCACCGACATTCTAGAACAGCTGGAACTCCAAGATCTCCCAATCCTCAAGGTAGACACTTACGTTCTTCCTGCCCGTGGGCGGAGACGATACCCTAGCAATGTGGCTCGTTTAACTTTTGACAGCCGAGAACTCCCATCCTCCGTTTATATAGCAGGACATCGGTTACAAGTTCGAAAGGTGATCCCTACACCACAACAGTGTAGAAATTGCTGGCGATTTGGCCATCCAGCGAAATATTGCAGATCTATCGCCGAATGCCCAGTCTGTGGTGCCGATGACCATTCTAATACGTCTTGCAATCGATCTCCCTCTTGCCTTAACTGTCATGAGGCTCACCCTTCGTACTCTCGCCGTTGTCAGGTCTATTTAAACGAGCGGGAAATCCGTTACCTCAAAGAGACAGAAGGTCTCCCTTATGCCATGGCAGTTTCTCATCTCCGCCTCCAAGGGAGACTCCCACGTGTTTCTTATTCCCGTGTTTCAAAACGTCCCCCCACTTCTGGTATCCCATCTTCTACACCCACCTCTGTGGTTACCTCTCCCATAATCACTCCTGTATCTAATCCTTTTGCTGTCCTCGGCTCAGACGTCCCTACTTCAACGCCTCAGTCTAATCTCGCTTCTTCGAGTTCTCTCTTACAAGCCTCAGTATCGACGAGACCTCGTACGACACCTCTTCCCAATCGTCCCTCTACTTCTCAAAAGTCAAAAAAAGGTCCGGTAACACCTCCTACCCATCTTCCACCTCCTCATTTTACCCTCCCTGTCTCTGTCCCTAGTTCTTCCCCTCTCACTGGCTCAGTTACAAGTGCAGAGGTTCACCCTCCTCCTCGTAATGTACCTTCCTCCCCTGTTCCCTCCCAAGTTTCTTCCTCTTCTGCCACCTCCCAGGTTCCTGTCTCTTCTGTCCCCTGCCACGCTTCTCCAGTTCCCTCCACCCTTTCGCCCCCCCCTACCTTGGTACAGTCCAATACAGTTCCAATCTTTACTCATCCTCCCCCTACCATTCCCAATATTGTCTCCCATACGACATCTCTGAATTCCGAAACACTTGAAGCAATCTCTGAATATATTGCAGAGACCAAACCATCAATGGACACTGATCCACCTTCCGCTCTTTCTCTCTCCTCTGCTCCATCTGCGCAACTCCTTTCTTCACAGCGCACCGTTCCTTCGCTGCTTGAACATTTTCCACTGCCTCCGCATGTGGACTTTTCTAACCCTTCTAGTCCGTAGGAACCCTTACCTGCGGATTTCAAGTATCTTTATCATTGCCAATCATGGCCTTTTTACAGTGGAATATACGCGGCCTCAGGGGTAATCGGGGTGAGCTTCAGATGTTACTCTCCCAGTTTGCCCCTGTTGGTGTTTGCTTACAGGAACCAAAATTACACTCTGCTGTTATTTCTCACATCTCAGGCTATAATTTATTGTATTCTTCAGATCCTTTTCCTGATGGGACCTTTAATGAAAGTGCCCTTCTTCTCCGCACTGATATTCCGTACCATCAGCTATTTATTCATACTTCGCTGCATTACACAGCAGCCCGTATCCACTTACATAGGTGGTATACGCTCTGTTCTTTATATCTCTCTCCTTCTCGGGCATTATCTATTCCGGATTTTGCCTTCCTTGTTTCGTCATTACCGCCACCGATTCTGTTACTCGGTGATTTTAATGCCCACCATTTCCTCTGGGGAGGGTCTCACTGTGATTCCCGTGGAATTCAGTTAGAGGCTTTTCTTGCCACCCACCCCCTCCATGTTTTAAATACAGGTACTCACACCCATTTTGATCCTCGGACTCATACTCTCTCTTGCATCGATCTCTCAGTTTGCTCTTCCTCCGCCGCATTAGACTTTACTTGGTCTGTTCTCCCGGACTTACATGACAGTGATCATTTCCCAATCATTCTTACTTCCCCTTCATATTCGCCACCTCTTCGCACCCCACGCTGGCAATTTAATCGGGCAAATTGGAACCTTTACTCACACTTGACTGTTTTTAAAGAGGTTCCTTCTTCGTCCTCCATCGATGAGCTTTTACACCTCTTCTCGTCCTCCGTTTTCACCGCAGCTTCTCATTCTATACCCCAAACTTCGGGCAGGCATTCTCAGAAATGCGTGCCTTGGTGGTCTCCTGCTTGTGCTCGTGCAGTACGTTTGAAACGCGCTGCATGGGGCAGGTACCGGTACAATAGAACCACAGAGCGACTCCTTGATTTTAAACAGAAGCGTGCGATCGCTCGCCGTGTCATCCGTGACGCTAAACGTACTTGCTGGCGAGATTATGTCTCCACCATCACCTCTGCTTCCTCTATGAGTGCAGTCTGGAAAAAAGTACGAAAACTGAGTGGTAAATATTCTCCTGACCCGGCTCCTGTTCTGCGGGTTGCCGGTGTTGATATAGCAAACCCACTAGATGTTGCCAATGAACTTGGCAATCATCTGGTCCGTATTTCTCAGGGACTCCATCTATGCCCCTCATTTCTTTCCTCAAAGTCTGCCAGAGAGTTAGCACCCTTGGACTTTTCTTCTCTCAGAGAAGAACAGTATAATGTGCCTTTTACACTTCAAGAACTGGAGGCAACACTCTCAGCTTGTCGATCATCGGCAGCTGGGCCCGACGACATTCATATTCGTATGCTACAACATTTACATCAGTCAGCCCTTGCAGTCCTATTACGCCTTTACAATCTTATTTGGTCACAAGGAGTTCTTCCACAGCTGTGGAAATCCGCCATTGTTCTCCCTTTCCGCAAACCAGGCACTACGGGACATGAAATCTCCCACTATCGTCCCATTGCTCTTACCAGTGCAGTTTGCAAAGTAATGGAACGTCTAGTAAATAGACGTTTAGTGTGGTATTTAGAGACACACAACAGTCTCTCCACTCGTCAATATGGCTTTCGTAAGGGACGTTCTACCATAGACCCCTTACTGCGCTTGGATACGTATGTTCGTAATGCCTTTGCGAATAACCACTCAGTTATTGCCATATTTTTTGACCTTGAGAAGGCATATGACACAACTTGGAGGTATAATATTTTAGCCCAAGCCCACTCCTTAGGCCTTCGAGGCAATCTACCATCCTTCCTTAAGAACTTTTTAACTGACAGGCATTTCCGTGTTCGGGTTAATAATGTGCTCTCCCCGGACTTTGTCCAAGCTGAAGGTGTCCCCCAGGGATGTGTTCTGAGCACAACACTTTTTCTCCTTGCTATTAATGATTTGGCCTCTAGTCTTCCATCAAATATTTGGTCATCACTCTATGTTGATGACTTCGCTATTGCCTGTGCAGGCGCTGACTGTCACCTCCTTACAGTTTCTCTCCAGCATGCAGTCGACCGTGTTTCCAATTGGGCCACCACACATGGGTTTAAATTTTCCAGCACTAAAACCCACCAAATCACTTTCACTAGACGCTCTGTCATCTCTGATCATCCTTTGTACCTCTATGGCTCACGTATCCCTGAACGTGATACAGTCAAGTTTCTGGGCCTCCTCTTTGATCGTAGGTTATCCTGGAAACCTCACATTACCTCTCTGAAGGCAACTTGTCACAGCCGGCTGAACCTTCTTAAAACCCTTGCTCATCTTTCGTGGGGAGCTGATCGTCGAACCCTCCTTCACCTACATTCCACCCTTATTTTATCGAAACTTGATTATGGTGACCAGATCTATTCAGCGGCATCTCCTGCTACTCTCTCTAGCCTTAACCCCATTCATCACCAAGGATTACGTTTATGCCTTGGTGCTTTTCGCTCTTCCCCTGTCGAAAGCCTCTATGCAGAAGCGAACGTTCCATCCTTATCCGATCGCCGTGATGCCCATTGCTTGCGCTACTATGTACGCTCTCATGATCTCCGCAATCCTTCCATTTATAGAATGGTCACTGATGTTAGTAGACATTCTTTATTTGTTCGCCGCCCCTGCTTACTCCGTCCCTTCTCTCTTCGCCTTCATTCGCTCTTGTCTTCTCTTCAACTACCACCTTTCTATGTACATGTAGCATCTCACTTTTCCCTACCCCCCTGGGAAGTTCCAGCTGTTCGAGTCTGTTCTTTCTCCCTCCCTTGCTCGAAAGCCCAACTGTCTACGGTCGCTTCCCGCTCTCTTTTTCTTGACCACTTTCACTCTCATTCTCATGCCATTGCTGTGTACACAGATGGCTCTAAGTCTTCTGACGGCGTAGGATTCGCAGCAGTGTTTCCGGACAGCGTCGTACAAGGGCATTTACTATCTTCAGCTAGTATTTTTACTGCTGAATTATATGCCATCCTTACAGCACTTATCCGTATTGCATCTATGCCTGTGTCATCATTTGTGGTTGTCTCAGACTCCCTTAGTGCTTTACAGGCTATACAAAAATTTGATACACCTCACCCCTTAGTCCTCCGTATCCAACTTTGGCTACGCCGCATCTTTACTAAGCATAAAGATATTGTTTTTTGTTGGGTCCCTGGTCATGTTGACGTACAGGGCAATGAACAGGCAGACACTGCTGCGCGGTCAGCAGTACATGACCTACCAGTTTCTTATAGAGGTATTCCATGTACGGACTATTTTGCTGTAATATCTTCCCACCTTCACACCCGTTGGCAACAACGTTGGTCTACTATGCTCGGCAACAAACTTCAGTCTATTAAACCGAGTATAGGTTACTGGCCGTCTTCTTATCACCAGTGTCGAGGTTGGGAGACTACTCTCTCCCGTCTTCGCATTGGCCATACTCGTCTTACTCATGGATATCTCATGGAGAGGCGTCTTGCTCCTCTCTGTGAGAATTGCCAAGCTCCATTATCAGCCTTATGGCAGACATTTATAAAAACACTAGCTACAGCTTCGTACCATTCTTTGGTAATGATACCAAAAAAGTTTGAAATCGCCTCAGTAGAAGACATGAAAAATTTGCGAACAAATATCAACGAAGTTTGAGTAGGTAATGGAAAATATGATGAATGAGAACAAATTCCAGCTCTTGAGATATGTAAAGAAATAAGAACTCAAAAGGAACACTGAATACAAAGCACAGGAGGGCTCTCTCATAGAACAAAAGGAATATGTTAAAGACTTAGACTATAAAGACACAATGCCATGACTGGAACAATACATAACCTGCACATAGGAGATTGAAACTTGTGATGTCAGATGACCTATCATTTAAAGACCTTATTAAGGCAAATGCCGCAAACGTCAGAAAAATGGCATTGTGAATAATGAGACCCTTCAAGGTAAGAAAAATAATGCCAATGGTGATATCAAACCACTTTATTGGAAATACTCTGATTTCGGGGAATTTCCTGCTGTGAGTCCTTATTTCTACTTAAGGGCTTTATGCCATTGTCTGTTTACCAAATTGTTTGGTATTGACTGCTCTGTTCAAGACAGGAGAGAGAGAGTTGAAATAGTTAGATCATTTATAGGGCCCCGTAGCCTGGCTGGCAAATCTCTGGCTTCACACGCGGAGGGTCCGGGTTCGATTCTCTGCAGGGGTGAAACATTGGACGCGTTTCCTTACACCTGTTGTCCTGTTCACCTAGCAAGTAGGTACCTGGGTGTTAGTCGACTGGTGTGAGTCGCATCCTGGGGGACTAGATTGAGGACCTCAGCGGAAATAAAACACTGTCTCTCGATGACACACTGCCTTTTTTTTGGGTTATCCTGCGTGGCTAGCCATCCGGGGTTAAAAATCCGAACAAATCTTATCTTACTGCCCCCCAAAAAAATATCAAATGAAACATTCTATTTTCTGGGAGCGCCTGAAAATACTATTAATGTAATCTGAGCGAGAAATGAAGAGATACCTAATAATATTTATCTTTAAGATACTTGAGTACCTGGTCCCAAATCTATACATTTCCATAACGTACTGGAATAAGCGATATAGGAGGGAAGTGTAAAATAAACCTAGTGAAGGGCAGAGGCACCATGAACACACCAGGAGGACACTGTGCCAACATCCTTGGTCCAAGACTTCAACCTGCTACCAACAAATATCAAAAGTGTTTTCTGAATAAGTTTAAAAGTTTTCAAGAAAAAAACTGGATTATTGCTTCCGCCAAGTGCCAGATTGTAATGGTTATGGAGGCCAGTGGGTCTGCAGTAATAACAGCCTGATTAAACAGTCAAGCAACAGAAAAACCTGACTCCAGTCCTGATTGTGAGGATAAAAAACACTCGAAATTGGCCTTATGTATTTCTCAGGCATATTAAAACGTCTTAGTTAAGCTTTTTTCGCAAACGTGTTTTTCCTTCACAAAAATTAGCTTACTGTCCTAGTAATATGCCATCACTCAGGATGGGTTTAATTGCATGGAGTGTTGGGAGAGGGATGGGCATGGGTGACAGTGTGGTAGAGGAGGTCCTCTCCCTGCTCACCTTGACTGGCCACGTGTTTCCCTGGCATTGTTTTTATGAGAAGGTGGAGACTTGGCGTAGTGTTGCATCTTCCTAGTGGTAGATACTTGAGCTTGGCTCTTCCTTTAGAGGTGTTTGTTTTTCTGTAGGTGATATTTAAATGTGTCTGCTTGTAGCAATTTTGAGGGATCATTAATCTCGGTAGCTCCGTCCAAGACAGGTCTCCTGGTTCATGTACTAATCATTCAGTTCCCTCTTGTTAAATCCCCTCGTATATGGATGGAGGTTGCCTACATCCCTATTCTCTTCCCCTTTTTTTTCAATAGTCTTCTCTTTGCTTCTCTTTAATTTTACGTTCATCTTCCTCTTCATTGTTTTCTTTACTTTTATTATTCTTTAGCTTCCCTTTTATTAGCTTTTATCGTCTCCTTTAGTATTCTGTATATTCTCCTGTATTATTATTTTTATTTTTCCCGTTATTCTTTAACGTCATGATTTTTCTTAATCTTTTTTTATTCCTTTTTTTTTCTATCCTCCATTACCTCTCGTATTTATTTTATCATTTTTATGCCTTATCCTTTCCGCCTTTTCCTCCTTCTACTCGCCCTTTTCCAATTCCTTCCTTCCAAAGGGACTTTTCCATCCGGCTGTCAAATGTACAGATAGAATCTGATATCCTCGGTACTGATCCAAAAGTGTTTGGTTAGGGTTTCCCCATGTAATCTCTCGCTCTTCCTTCCCTCCCCGAAGCTGGGACATATTTACCTTGTCAGAGGAATTCCATGAATTGTGCTTGAGTGGCTACTATCTTCCAAGTACAGTCGTGCAAGACTATTGTCTCACAAACACATTCATGATCGAAAACCCCTGTATTACTTATGTTTAAATGGTGAAGAAATTTCATTATTCGTCAAAATTTCAGCGCTGTATGATCATTGGCTTTAATGTGTTCTTCATTAAAACGGCCACTGCCGTTCTTTCCTTTCCATCCTTACTGAAACTGCCGTTCTCTCTTTCCCATCCTCACTGCAACTGCCGTTCTCTCCTTCCCATCCTCCCTGCTAATGCCGTTTTTTTTTTATTTTCTACCCTTGTTACTCCAGTCTTCTCAGATCCCCAATTCCGCTTCCGAAGAAAAAGTGGTTAAACTTGACACATGAAAAAACAAACATTGCTAGTGGTGTCGACATGTGGGCATCCGGGGAAACTGAGCCACCAGATGCAACCACTAAGCCTGCCTTGTTACATAACCCAATACACTCGCCTGTCACCATGCTACAAACGTGTCATTTTGGTCTATCAACAATAACTCACAAGAGTAGTATAACAGCATTAATGATGACGTTAACAAATAGTCAAGCTATACATTAAAATTACGCTTATTCATACATAACATTCATAACACGATCCTTACTGTTTTGTTCGTGCAGATACACGCATAGAATTCTCAGTACATTGTCAGATGTTCTAAGCTTCAGGACACTCGTTACTTGACCTGATCTTTGCCGCCTTCTCACCTTCTCTTTTGACCTGGCTTCTGTATTTCCTTCACTTCTTTCTTTTCTAGCGTGGGAAATTAGGCATACTCTAGTGCTCCTTTTTGCAACCCCCTTGAGTACGTGTGTTAAGGTGAAGTTCCCTCTTGCTCCATCCCCCTTAACAAATAATGTATGCTTATTATTGTTGCTATTGATGAGTAAGACACGTATACAACACTTGGGTATCTTTATTCTTGAAATGTTTCGCCTCCGTGGTAGGCTTCACCAATCAAATCCAGAGGAAAATGTAGGTAGCGGTAGTAGTGGTAAGGTCAGGATGTAATCAGTCCATCGATCTTGGAGAAAAAGTTTGAGGTGGTCACTCCCTCAGCCTGGAGAAGAGTTCTGGTCCAGACTATGGACCAGAACTTTCATGGTTTTCCTCGCCCGGTTGGGACTTGATAATGGTGCGGGGCGGGACGAAACATCGTGTAAACTTTCAACTGTGAATTACTATTACTTGTCTGCCTGTGGAGGTAGATGCGGTACTGAACTGTGCAGAGAACGTGGTGATGGGAGCCCTGGGATGACATCAGATAAACGTGTAAAGATGTGAAGAGACAGAGTTAAATGTAGTATAATAAGCACTTGAATACTAGGAAAGGGAACTTTTTTCGAGTGTTGGGGAAGGGTGACTGGATTCTTCTGAGGGCGGGTGGTAAAGTTGCAGGAGCAATGGCAGAGCCATAATGGTACTGCGATTATTTTTCTCCTGAGGCCAGCCCTGGGCCAGGATTGCCTGGCCAACCAGACCGAAGTCAGGAGGTACGAATAGCTAGCAGGGTTACATGGATTACTTAAAGATATGCAGGCTTTAGGGGATAGAGAAACCTACTGGAGCAGCAGCAGATCCTTGAGGGACAATTTCAGAATGCAGGAAGCTGTGTGGATTACCTGACACCTGTGGGACAGCTTGAGGCGATTTGCTTGTGATGTGTTTACAGTGGCGTGGGTAGCAATAACCAAGGTAAGAGTAGTGGCCACAAAGTTATTATTGAGGGAATTCACCTAGGGTGCGAGGCTACTTGCACCGAGAACCCGAGGTTCTGCACAGCTGTTCCAGGACCGGGTTCGGGATTTTTTCACTGTTGGCCCAGTTTGCAATGAGACTTCCCTGTCGATTATTTTAAACAACCAGGCTGCTGCTTCTGGAGTGGACAGAGTTAAACTTCAGGGTCAGCTGGGGCACACCACTTTAGTGCGAACTCAACTAGCATGTGGGAGAAGGGAGTATGACACGCTCATGGGAGTTACAGATAATTATCTTGGTTAATATACAGACAGGATGTGGAAGGTTTGATGGGGGGTTGCGATTTAGTCTTCAAGAAACTGGAAAGTTTCTCCTGACACGAGTCTTTGCCAGTTGATGACCTGCTCGGCGGTTAAACATCAGTGGCTTTCCGGAGCTAGGTTTTCCACCCAACTTGCAAATCAGAGAATCACATTTTTGTGATCTAGGACTGAAAGCTGGGGTACAGCAACGGGGTCATCAGTGTGATTGTTCTGGGGTACAGCAATGGGGTCATCAGTGTGATTGTTCTGGGGTACAGCATCGGGGTCATCAGTGTGATTGTTCTGGGGGTACAGCAACGGGGTCTTCAGTGTGATTGTTCTGGGGTACAGCAATGTGGTCATCAGTGTGATTGTTCTGGGGTACAGCAACGGGGTCATCAGTGTGATTGTTCTGGGGTACATCAACGGGGTCATCAGTGTGATTGTTCTGGGGTACATCAACGGGGTCATCAGTGTGATTGTTCTGGGGTACAGCAACGTGGTCATCAGTGTGATTGTTCTGGGGTACAGCATCGGGGTCATCAGTGTGATTGTTCTGGGGTGCAGCATCAGTGTGATTGTTCTGGGGTACAGCAACGGGGTCATCAGTGTGATTGTTTTGGGGTGCAGCAACGGGGTCATCAGTGTGATTATTCTGGGGTACAGAAACTCTTTCATCGGTGTAATTGTTCTCGGGTGCCACGAGTTGCCCATCAGTGTGATTGCTTTGGGGTCCTGTTACCTAGTGATGGAGGACCTCCACTCTGGCCATGACTAAGCATATTGTATGATCACTCACTTTAGAGACCATGTGGGTGACGCTCAGACAAAGACAAGTTAACAAACCTCACCTGAATGGGAGTCCACATGTAACTCTTGTTTCAAATATCAAGACCATTTTTTTTTTTTTCAAATTATTTCCGAGCCTCAGTTTCTGCACGAAATGTGCCAGAAATATAAATAACTAATCTTAGTTATTATAGGATAGTTTAGTTCAAGGTGCTTTAATATTAAATAATGTTTAATTATCTACAGTAACTAAAATCATCCAGTTATAAAAATGAGTGTTACGTCTGACAGCTAGGAAGACATCATCGTTTCTTCATATTTGAAAACCGTAACTTTGTTATTTGCTTTATAAGGCGGGCTGCCACATAACCCAGAAGTGTTCTTTTAACTGGGTTAATTACGGCGTTGGCTTTTAAACCTATCATGGTTAAATGCCAGTTGTGATTTTTTGTTTGTTTTCACATTCATCCTGTTAAAACAAATCTGTTTTCCTGAGATGCTTGAACTCTGATACTTGATATCGACGACGAAAATGACTGCTACATATTATTACCCATGGAGGATCAGTAACTTAGAATCCCCCCCCCCCCCGCCAGACAAAACAAGGATTATGGAGTATTTTCATTAGCTGACTAAGTCTTAGATTCAGTAGTTACCGCTAGGTGAAGAGGGGCAGCAGGTGCAATGAAATTTGCCATATATCTCGGTTCGACCGGAGATCGAACTCTAGTCCCTTCGGGTGTGAGCTGACCACTGCGCTACGTTGTATTTTAACAAATTATATGAAAGCTGATATGTTCCTCAGGATTTGTAGTGTAATGGGGTAATGCTGCTTCAGAAATATTAGTCTTCAAATAAGATATGTCAAAGAAGCATCTTTCTCTCCATACTTTTACAGTACCTGTAGGACGTTTTTAGGGGCCAAGACCAGGAGTTCTGGAGGACCAAGTCCTGATTAACCAGGTTGTAACTGCTGGCCGCACGCAGTCCTGCGTACGATCCACAGCCCGGCTGAACAGGCACTGATTTGAGGAACTTGTCCAGCTCCCTCTTGAGGTTTTCCCCTATACACGGAATGAGGGCGTTGGGGAATCATGAATCTCTTTCCTCTGTTTTCCAGTACAACATTCTCGCCTACCTTGACGGGGAGCGTTAATATACAGCAGTATTCTTAGCCAGGAGAGAACAAGTGACTTGAAGCGTATCATTGGCTCAACATTGTTAAACATTTGTTTGTTATGTGCACTAAGCTTACACAAAACTAACTTTCTTAAAAGTTTCCCAGTCTTATTTAGAGAAGAGTCTGGATTGATTTTAGCATGTGTAGGTTGCAATTTGCTTTTTTTTTTTTGGGGGGGGGGGAATGGAAAAAATTAAATGTTTTTTCGTGCTATAATTTCCAGGGGTCGCATCTGATTATCTTTAACCTCTCCATTCTGATTACTTGATAGCGCATCTGAGTGGCTTTAAATATAATCTGCTTGTGTATTTAGGATATTGATCTCTTTGGTCCCGTTGAAAGATTTTAATTACATTTGATCTTCGAATATTGTAATTAACCCTGTAAGTCTCCAGTGCTAATATGTAATGGCATTATCAACTTATGCCACACGCTGTTCTTTTCCAATCGCTTGAATTGAGGTACAGGGGACTGGTGTTACGGAATACTGGTATACCTTCCCCGAATTGCGCGGCAACCGAAATACTACTGGTTTTATTGGCCGGTGTACTAAATGACCTCAAAGATCCAAGTGCTGTGTAAAGAATGTTATTTCCTGTCACCGTCCTCAATTAGCCATAGGTATTTCTAACGATGATTCAGTCACATGCAGTCTTTATCACTAGAACCAGGGTCATGCAGAATATTACAGTAATTATTGACAACATTCATTTCTTCCAAACTCATGGTTTCATTTGTTACACATAAAAGTGAACATCAATTATCCTTGGTTGGTGGTGGTGCTCATTCACTCAAGGATGTTGGAGTTATCATTGGCTCTTCCACGAGAGGAAAGTCTGCATTCTCATGATGGTGCCAAGGTCAGTCTCTAACCTCAGACATCACCATTATTATTTTTTTCGGTAACGAGCCTTTAATGCATAATTTTTTGCTTTGTCCTATTTTGAGGAAACTACGTTGGTCCTGGTTAAGTAAAACTGGTTTCTTAGTAAGCAAATTATTGAATGTTTTGGCTTTGTGTAGATGTAGTTAATCTTTGGAGTTTTATAGACTTTTATCCTTACCGTAATAAAAAAATTACACTAGTCTTTTGCTAATATTGAGTTTAGGAGCTCCAGTGAATTGATCCTTTATTTTCACTTCCATAACACAAGCGATCTATTATAGCCAAGCAAAAATAGCCATTTCCCGTGCAAATTTATTTGAAGGGAGATAATAGAAACAAAATTATTTTTATGGGAGGTAGAATGTATCAGGTAAAATATACTCAGGACCAGTTATCGTGCATGACTCGCCGGTCCAGTGACAGTTGCAATACTACCATCATCCGAGCAATGTCTCATGAGAGTATAAAGGATAACGCCGGGTTATATTAAGTGAGGATGGGTTCGAGTTAGGTTAATTGTAATACCCAAAATCATTGTAATTTTTTCTGGTTTGCACAAACCGCTCAACATTATGCTTTCCGGAAGATGAGCTTGAGGCAGTGAGTCCCTCAGCCTGGAGTCGATGTGTTAAGTCCATCAATCTTGATAAAAGTGCAGCACGTTCGCTGAGATGGAGCTTATATACTGATGACAGATGCGGTGGTAGGCGAAGTCACCAGTGGACAAAACCACTAGTGGATGTAGGTCGTGCCTATAGGTTGGAGAAGTTTTGAAGAATTCTCTGCATCAGGAGCCCAGCCACTGACTGGCGAAACGTTTCCAGAATAAATATACCCAAATGTTAGTGTCTCATTTATCAACTAGTCGGTTTTCTAAACCATTTATTCATATGTTTTCCATTACAGTTTTTCACTAAATTCAGTGCAGTCCCTAAATTTAATATTTGCCGTTTTTTTTTCCAAATGTTAACTTATTTCCTGTAAAGTTAAAATATTCTGTTTATACCTCCTCGAATAAAATTAAATTGCAAAATATATCCTGCAGTGAGGGGTCAGGCGCTCATACGTACAATCTGGCTGACACGATCTAACCAGGTGTACCATTAGCTTATTTGTAGTTAGTGGGTGAAATTTCCTTAGGTGGATTTTAGCCTGTGTTGTTTACAAGACGCTCAACTTTAGACCACGAACTTAGGTTCTTGGACATTATTTTCCAGTAATGGCATAATGTGCATTTTAGTGATAACAATAGAGATGTATAGATTTTTGCCGGCGAGGCAAATTTATTGAGCAATGCCACTCATCCTGTTAGTGAATGCAGCCTCATTTCTACCCATCCAGTTAATCTGTTATTGGCGCTTAACTTTCTGTTCAGATAACACTGTCACTGCATACAGTCTTGGCAACCGGTACACGCTTCCTCAGTGCTTGTGGGGAACTACCAACAAACCCCTGACTATCTTCAAGAGGAAACATTGTAAGTTATTTAAGTCAGTTCCTGATCAGCCTGCCTGTGGTGCATACGTTGGACTGCGTGCTGCTGGTAACCTGGAGGCCCGATCTGGGGCCAGGCCTGGAAGGGGAAGGGTAGGTGTTCATTAGGGTTATAACTTTTTTACCTCTTTTTCCAAGTAAAACATCTCCTGTGTCATAAATCGATGAACTTTTGTTTAAAAACAATGAAAAAGTCCCTAATTCCTCTCAGTTTTCAAAAGAGGTCGCCGCTAAATAAAAACCATGACTCACCATATATCTGCGTTACTACTCATCCGTAGCAACTCAGAAAATTACTGATTGGCAACTCTATATACTGGCGTCTACTATTGTTGTTATTGATGAATACAACTTATGGAATGCAATAGATGATCATTGCTGATACAACAAAAGTTAACAACTGCCATCCCCACGAGCCCCTTTGGGGTGGGGCAGATGGCAGACCAGAGGCCTAGCTTCTCCCTACGAGCCCCGTGAGGGCGGGGAATGTGGCTAGGCCTGGGGACAGTTGGTCCCAACGATGAGGAGGTACTTGTACCTCCTCCCATGGGAGACTTAGGTCTCGAGACACTCCCCAGATAGGGAGCCAAGGCCGGGTCACCACTACTTGGAAAAGACCCGGGCCGGCAGAATACCGGCGAATAATAATAAAAAAAAACGTTAACACAGGGAAAAAGAGTGGAGCTGTTGTCAAACTGCAACGAATGTTCTCAGAGAAGGGGATTAACAAACCACAATTTATCAGTTGTCAACAGCACAATCTGGACAGGATTCTCCGATTGGTAACTAAAATCTTGGTGCTAAAACATGTTCTCCAAACATCGAGTACCCATTTGTATCCCAACAGGTGAAGAATTATGAGGAATTAAAGGCACAGTTTGTTAACAGAACAGAAGAGATCCTCCATAAATCACGATGGAGAGATATGAAGTTTCTGTACCATCTAACACAAGTGTTTAAATTCTTTGAAGAAAAAGGGCACTTTGTTTTGATTATCTTTCAGAAAATTCCAGACATTAGCAATGCAAGGTGGAATTCAAAAGTCATTCTAGCTATTTTTGCATTCATTCTTATACTTACAAGACGAAAGACTTTGGAGATGATATGCAGATTCATTTCATACACCTGGGCAGATTATTGGTTTACTGATCAGATGTACAATGAAAATGACTTCAAGAATTTGTCAGTAATATTGAAACTTTACAAAAAAGCACTGAACTCATTGAAAAATCACTGGAAGCAGGAGCCGTCCACACTCAATATACCAAGAAGTAATCAGTGTGCTGAACGTGCAATTAAAATTATGCAGGAACTGTATGCTGCCTGCAGAAACAAAAACAAACTGCAACTTAGGTTTATTCTAAACAATAAGTAGTAATATATGTACAAACATGATAATGATGCTGTAAGCTGTTTTATTTGTTATTATTATTTTATTACATGCAATATGCATTCAAGTTACTTGTTTTCGATACTTTTTTTTCATTTAGGGGTGACATTTTCTAAAAAGATGTTGAAATGAAAGGTCATTTCTTTGCTTTTAATTGAGACAAATGGCATGTATCATGTAATGTGCTGAATACTTGAAAGACTGATCTTAGTAGTGCCATGGAGGAGAGGGCCATCTGTCTCGCTTATCTCATTATCCACTTGTGAATGTTCGTGCTGTATTTAGTCACTGATCAGATACATATATTTGGAGTTCAGATATTGTTACGCAGGTGTTAATACACGACGGCTCCGGGAGGCGACATTTAGCCCATTGTTGACTTTCAAAGCGGCAGCTTTTCATTTTGGGCTGTGGTGATGGGCAGCCGGGAGTTATTGAGAGAGCAGTGGCTAAACTTTCCACAAAGGATATGTCGAAAATTAATTCACGTATTAAAGGTTGGTGAGAACGCCCATCTGGGTCAGTCAGATATTGTGATTTTTCTTTCTTTTATTGTGTATATTGTATATCATTATTATTAGTGCTAGCACAGAGTGACCCCACACAAAGTGGTCTGTAAACATCACACCTACTATTACAGTCGGACAGTTAGTAATTAGTAGAGAAGTCAGAGTCTGAATTTGAGATATGATTATCAGGCCGACAGTCCTTACAGTGACAGTGTCCTGATAAGCATGATAAAAAACAAGAGGTACCATGACCAGCACTGCAATGACAACGTTGTCGGTGAAGTGTTACGTGACATCGTGTATAGTAAAATATTGATGTAAAGAGTAATGGTTATTAAGTGTAAGTGTATAGTGAATGTAAATGTTAAGCCTACTGTTATATTTTGAGTAATATTTTGTACTAGATTCCTTAGTCGTGAGTATTGTTTTAATGCGTCGTTACTAGTGAAGTCATGCATTTAATAAACAAGGAACGAATGATTAGCTATGTCTGTGTTGTACTTGTATCCGCTGCCTATGTCATTAAAGTTGCTACTTATTAATTAGTGTTTGAACCTAAAACATTTGCATATCCACACAAACACGCACACCCCTAAGTAACTTTATACTGTAATAAGTCGGTTATCACTCGCCTACATTGCCCTCTCCCTCCTCAACATCCAATGCCCCACGAGATGTATTAAACTTCTTTTTTTTATTCGCCAGTACTCTCCCGGCCCGGGTCTTTTCCAAGTAGTGGTAAACTTTTGTCACTGTAAGCATATATCAATGGAACTAGGTAAGTCATGTCACGTGAACATCCGAGCCACCGTGGGAAGAGCTAAACCCATGCAGACCTACGAGCTCTTGCAGTAAGGGAAAGAAGACTGGCAAGAACTAACAGGATTGTACTACTATTTTGTAACCATCACAGCCACAGATACTAGCGCCAGTAAAGAGTCCCTGCATAAGTGTAACATATTTTATTGTTTTCGGAAATTCAGATCCTTAAATACACTTACCAGTTGCTTCCTTACAGACTGTACAGTTTATGCGGCTTTCATACACCAGTATTAAAAAATTTGACAAAGAAATATAGATATACCCTTATGAAAAAAAAAAGCCACAAGGTGAGGTCGGTCATAATAAATGGTGTAATCTAAGCCCTATCAAGAAAAAATTGAAAGTCAGAGCTTAGTCAGTGCTCCTGTATAAAAGCCACCAGATGTAAATACTCTTAAGATAAAAATCAGGTAGTAAAAATCGAAAGTTTACCTGTCTGATCCAAATAAAATTCATCGATGATTTTATTTTCTGGTATCTAACAATAAAGAATGTAGCAGGCTGTCTGATAGTACATGAACCGACTTACACACGAGCTATTTAAAGCGTGTCTAATTCCCCTTAAATCAGCGCAAAGTATAAACATCTAGAAGGAAAATGCCTTTGACCTTGTATTCCCTAATAACAATGAAGATACCGAAATAAAGATACCTAACTGTTGCACATGTGTCTTACTTAACAACACACATAACAATGAGATGCCAAACATCGTAGTGTCAGATACAAATTTCAGACTGGAGTAGCTGTATAAAATGCTGGCGAGAGTGAATTCAGCAAATTGATTTTAACTTGTCATATTAATTGAAAGCAAATAAGTCAGTCTTACCGAGATTAGCCTGAAAAATAAGAGCTAGGTCTAACCCACTACTTCGAGTTGGATAAGAACAACGGCTCTAGGGATGCTCGAGACAATAGTTAAGAAAAAAAAAGATTCAAATTAAACAATGAAACTAGGCGGCTTCTGTATGCAGTAAATAAAGGTAGCAAAAATAATTCGTGTCCCAGATTATATTGATTGAAAATAAATAGTGATTAGGTCTAAAGAGAAATAAGAACCTAGAGTTATTGCTGGTATCATTATCACAGAAAATTACCTGAGACGGGTGATTGACATGAAATACCCGTTCACTGGCGTCGGTCTTAAAGAAACGAATGAGAGAGGGTTAGTGGTGGGAAACGAATGAGAGGGGGATTAGAGTGGTGGGAAAAGTGGGGGGCAGGGTATGGAAGTGTTGTAGCCGTTGTCCTTATAGTAGCAACCATCACTAGGCTACCCCTTGCTTGAACTGGACTGAGTGGTTGTATGAAGCATAATATGCCCAGGAGAGAGAGTAAAGAACCATCAAAAAATAAAACAGGAACTCGTTAGTATTACTGTTAGGCAAAATATTAATTAATCTATGTTCCTATTTTATTTTTTGATGGCTCTTTAGTCTCTCCTGTGCATATAATTCTTAAGTTTTGACTACAGTACATTCTTCATACAAAATACATGTAATATTATGCCTTGCGAATTTACTAATTTATTTCGCTAAGGTATTCGAAGCTGTAGATCAAGGTAAGGAATATGATATTGTGTATATGGACTTTAGAAAAGGCCTTTGATAAAGTTCCACGAGAATTTCTCCATTTCGGCACGTGAAGTGGAGAGATTCTCGTGGGACTAGGCATGGCTGGCCGGTAGACAACAGAGTTTGCATAACTGGGGAAAAAATCGGAATGGAGACATGTTCAGAGTGATGTGCTATACGGTTCAGTGATTGTTGCTCACAATCCACATCACTGATGAGGAATTAAATAGTAACGTAAGTAATTTTGACGATGACACTAAAATAGGCCGTCAAATAACTTGTGGACACTAGAAGGCTGCAGGATAACTTGAATAGATTCATGTTGTGGTAGAAGTGGCAGACACAGTTCAGTGCAGACGAGTGTAAGTTTCTAATCCTAGAAAAGGGAAATAATTACGGTGCTTATAAGTTAAACAATGTACATCTTAGTCAAAGTGAATGCGAAAAGCATCTATGAGGTCTGGTTAGCAGGAATTTAAAGCCAAAGCAACAGTGCATAAGTGTTCCCAATGAAGTTATAATTTATACTTCTTGATATGAAGCTAAGAATTATAATTCTTAGCTTCATATCAAGAAGTATAAATAATAGAAGTTCTCAGGTTATATTTAAGCTTTATATATCTTTGGTTAGACCTCATTTAGATTATGCTGCTCATTTATGGTTTCCATATTATAGGATGGACATAAATGCGCTAGAAAATATACAAAGTAGGATACCTGGAGAGAATTCCGGGGGTCAACGCCCCCGCGACCCGGTCTATGACCAGGCCTCATGGTGGATCAGAGCCTGATTAATAAGGCTGTTACTGCTGGCCTCACGTAATCCAACGTACGAACCACAACCAGGCTCGTCAGGTACTGTCTTTAGGTGCCTGTCCAGTGCCTGCTTGAAGACACCCAGGGGTCTATTGGTAATCCCCCTGATGTATGCTGGGAGGCAGTTAACATAAGAACTAAGGAACACTGCAGAAGGTCTACTGGCCCATGCGAGGCAGGTCCAAGTCTCCTACCGGCTTAAGCCAATGCACCCAACCTAGTCAGGTCAGGTCACATTGACTTAAGGGAGGAACACGGCAACCGACCTGGTAGCACAAGCTATCAGGTCTAACTCACACCCACCCACATCTACTCATGTATTTATCCAACCTATTTTTAAAGCTACACAACGTTCTGGCCTCTATAACGGTACTTGGGAGTTTGTTCCACTCATCCACAACTCTATTACCAAACCAGTACTTTCCTATATCCTTCCTGAATCTGAATTTTTCCAACTTAAAACCATTGCTGCGAGTCCTGTCTAGGCTAGATATTTTCAGCACACTATTTACATCCCCTTTATTTATTCCTGTCTTCCATTTATACACCTCAATCATTATTTTTTATTATTTTTTATTATCACACTGGCCGATTCCCACCAAGGCAGGGTGGCCCGAAAAAGAAAAACTTTCACCATCATTCACTCCATCACTGTCTTGCCAGAAGGGTGCTTTACACTACAGTTTTTAAACTGCAACATTAACACCCCTCCTTCAGAGTGCAGGCACTGTACTTCCCATCTCCAGGACTCAAGTCCGGCCTGCCGGTTTCCCTGAATCCCTTCATAAATGTTACTTTGCTCACACTCCAACAGCACGTCAAATATTAAAAACCATTTGTCTCCATTCACTCCTATCAAACACGCTCACGCATGCCTGCTGGAAGTCCAAGCCCCTCGCACACAAAACCTCCTTTACCCCCTCCCTCCAACCCTTCCTAGGCCTACCCCTACCCCGCCTTCCTTCCACTACAGACTGATACACTCTTGAAGTCATTCTGTTTCGCTCCATTCTCTCTACATGTCCGAACCACCTCAACAACCCTTCCTCAGCCCTCTGGATAACAGTTTTGGTAATCCCGCACCTCCTCCTAACTTCCAAACTACGAATTCTCTGCATTATATTCACACCACACATTGCCCTCAGACATGACATCTCCACTGCCTCCAGCCTTCTCCTCGCTGCAACATTCATCACCCACGCTTCACACCCATATAAGAGCGTTAGTAAAACTATACTCTCATACATTCCCCTCTTTGCCTCTAAGGACAAAGTTCTTTGTCTCCACAGACTCCTAAGTGCACCACTCACTCTTTTTCCCTCATCAATTCTATGATTCACCTCATCTTTCATAGACCCATCCGCTGACACGTCCACTCCCAGATATCTGAATACGTTCACCTCCTCCATACTCTCTCCCTCCAATCTGATATTCAATCTTTCATCACCTAATCTTTTTGTTATCCTCATAACCTTACTCTTTCCTGTATTCACCTTTAATTTTCTTCTTTTGCACACCCTACCAAATTCATCCACCAATCTCTGCAGCTTCTCTTCAGAATCTCCCAAAAGCACAGTGTCATCAGCAAAGAGCAGCTGTGACAACTCCCACTTTGTGTGTGATTCTTTATCTTTTAACTCCACGCCTCTTGCCAAGACCCTCGCATTTACTTCTCTTACAACCCCATCTATAAATATATTAAACAACCACGGTGACATCACACATCCTTGTCTAAGGCCTACTTTTACTGGGAAAAAATTTCCCTCTTTCCTACATACTCTAACTTGAGCCTCACTATCCTCGTAAAAACTCTTCACTGCTTTCAGTAACCTACCTCCTACACCATACACTTGCAACATCTGCCACATTGCCCCCCTATCCACCCTGTCATACGCCTTTTCCAAATCCACAAATGCCACAAAGACCTCTTTAGCCTTATCTAAATACTGTTCACTTATATGTTTCACTGTAAACACCTGGTCCACACACCCCCTACCTTTCCTAAAGCCTCCTTGTTCATCTGCTATCCTATTCTCCGTCTTACTCTTAATTCTTTCAATAATAACTCTACCATATACTTTGCCAGGTATACTCAACAGACTTATCCCCCTATAATTTTTGCACTCTCTTTTATCCCCTTTGCCTTTATACAAAGGAACTATGCATGCTCTCTGCCAATCCCTAGGTACCTTACCCTCTTCCATACGTTTATTAAATAATTGCACCAACCACTCCAAAACTATATCCCCACCTGCTTTTAACATTTCTATCTTTATCCCATCAATCCCGGCTGCCTTACCCCCTTTCATTTTACCTACTGCCTCACGAACTTCCCCCACACTCACAACTGGCTCTTCCTCACTCCTACAAGATGTTATTCCTCCTTGCCCTATACACGAAATCACAGCTTCCCTATCTTCATCAACATTTAACAATTCCTCAAAATATTCCCTCCATCTTCCCAATACCTCTAACTCTCCATTTAATAACTCTCCTCTCCTATTTTTAACTGACAAATCCATTTGTTCTCTAGGCTTTCTTAACTTGTTAATCTCACTCCAAAACTTTTTCTTATTTTCAACAAAATTTGTTGATAACATCTCACCCACTCTCTCATTTGCTCTTTTTACATTGCTTCACCACTCTCTTAACCTCTCTCTTTTTCTCCATATACTCTTCCCTCCTTGCATCACTTCTACTTTGTAAAAACTTCTCATATGCTAACTTTTTCTCCCTTACTACTCTCTTTACATCATCATTCCACCAATCGCTCCTCTTCCCTCCTGCACCCACTTTCCTGTAACCACAAACTTCTGCTGAACACTCTAACACTACATTTTTAAACCTACCCCATACCTCTTCGACCCCATTGCCTATGCTCTCATTAGCCCATCTATCCTCCAATAGCTGTTTATATCTTACCCTAACTGCCTCCTCTTTTAGTTTATAAACCTTCACCTCTCTCTTGCCTGATGCTTCTATTCTCCTTGTATCCCATCTACCTTTTACTCTCAGTGTAGCTACAACTAGAAAGTGATCTGATATATCTGTGGCCCCTCTATAAACATGTACATCCTGAAGTCTACTCAACAGTCTTTTATCTACCAATACATAATCCAACAAACTACTGTCATTTCGCCCTACATCATATCGTGTATACTTATTTATCCTCTTTTTCTTAAAATATGTATTACCTATAACTAAACCCCTTTCTATACAAAGTTCAATCAAAGGGCTCCCATTATCATTTACACCTGGCACCCCAAACTTACCTACCACACCCTCTCTAAAAGTTTCTCCTACTTTAGCATTCAGGTCCCCTACCACAATTACTCTCTCACTTGGTTCAAAGGCTCCTATACATTCACTTAACATCTCCCAAAATCTCTCTCTCTCCTCTGCATTCCTCTCTTCTCCAGGTGCATACACGCTTATTATGACCCACTTCTCGCATCCAACCTTTACTTTAATCCACATAATTCTTGAATTTACACATTCATATTCTCTTTTCTCCTTCCATAACTGATCATTTAACATTACTGCTACCCCTTCCTTTGCTCTAACTCTCTCAGATACTCCAGATTTAATCCCATTTATTTCCCCCCACTGAAACTCTCCTACCCCCTTCAGCTTTGTTTCGCTTAGAGCCAGGACATCCAACTTCTTTTCATTCATAACATCAGCAATCATCTGTTTCTTGTCATTCGCACTACATCCACGCACATTTAAGCATCCCAGTTTTATAAAGTTTTTCTTCTTCTCTTTTTTAGTAAATGTATACAGGAGAAGGGGTTACTAGCCCATTGCTCCCGGCATTTTAGTCGCCTCATACGACACGCATGGCTTACGGAGGAAAGATTCTTTTCCACTTCCCCATGGACAATAGAAGAAATAAAAAAGAACAAGAGCTATTTAGAAAAAGGAGAAAAACCTAGATGTATGTATATATATATATATGCATGTGCGTGTCTGTGAAGTGTGACCAAAGTGTAAGTAGGAGTAGCAAGATATCCCTGTTATCTAGCGTATTTATGAGACAGAAAAAGAAACCAGCAATCCTACCATCATGCAAAACAGTTACAGGTTTTTGTTTCACAGTCATCTGGCAGGACGGTAGTACTTCCCTGGGTGGTTGCTGTCTACCAACCTAATTCTACGTCTTTCTAGAGAGTGCAGTTTCAGGGCCCTTAGTCTATCCTCATAGGGAAGGTTTCTGATACATGGGATCAACTTTGTCATCCTCCTTTGTACATTTTCCAGAGAATTTATATCCATTCTGTAATACGGTGACCAAAACTGTGCAGCATAATCTAAATGAGGCCTAACCAAGGATGTATAGAGTTGAAGAACAACCTGAGGACTCCTATTATTTATGCTTCTTGATATGAAGCCAAGGATTCTATTAGCTTTATTGCGAACACTTATGCACTGTTGTCTTGGTTTCAGATTACTGCTAACCAGAATTCCTAAATCTTTTTCGCAATCCGTAATATTAAGATCTACATTATTTAGTTTATATGTGGCATGGTTATTGTCCTGTCCAACATTTAGAACTTTGTATTTGTCTATATTAAACTGCATCTGCCACTTCTCCGACCACTGCATCAGTCTATTCAAATCTTCCTGGAGTGCTCGAATGTCCTCGTCAGAATGAATTCGACGGCCTATTTTGGTGTCATCGGCAAACTTGCCGATGTCGCTCTTTATGCCCTCATCTATGTCGTTTATGTAGATTGTGAACAGCAGGGGGCCCAACACTGACCCCTGTGGAACACCGCTCGTGACGCTTCCCCACTCTGATTTCTCCCCATTTATGCAAACTCTCTGCTGCCTATTTGTCAACCATGCCTCTATCCAGGAAAAAATTTCTCCTCCTATTCCATGCGCTTTAATTTTCCTCAATAGTCTCTGATGTGGGACCCTGTCAAAAGCCTTACTGAAGTCCATATACACAATATCATATTCATTACCATGATCTACCTCCTCAAATACCTTAGTGAAAAAAGTTAATAAATTCGTAAGGCAGGAACGCCCCTTTGTAAAACCATGCTGAGATTCGTTGATTAATTTATGCTTTTCAAGGTGGCTACGAACTGCCTCGGCATTTATTGATTCCAGAAATTTTCCCACTATGGAGGTTAGGCTTATCGGTCCGATTTGAACCATTTACGAAAAGGAGCGGAGGAGGGAGAATATAGGCCAGGAAGTGGTAGTGATAGTAGTGGGGAAGGTAGTATGATAGAGGTGGAGCCAGTCAAATACTAAGAAAGAGGAGCACTGCAAGGAAGCTAGGGGCCCACAGAGGGTAGAGCAAGAACATAGAGGGGGGGGGGGAATAAATAATGAAGGAACAAATACCCAAGGCAGAAGAAAGACAACCCATAGGAGAAAGAGGAAAGGGGAAGAGGGAGAAGAAAAAAGGAATCAGGTTAAGTCACGGGTGTTCTGAAGTTTGGAGCATTTTACAGTGTAGTGGGAAAGAAGGCATCTACAGAGACGAAGCCAGGACTAAGATTCATACATAAGAACAAAAGAAGGAACACTGCAATAGGCCTACTGGCCTATGCGAGGCAGGTCCAAGTCTCCTACCGGCTTAAGCCAATGCACCCAACCTAGTCAGGTCAGGTCACATTCCCTTAAGGAAGGAACACGGCAACTGACTTAGTAGCAAAAGCTAATCAGGTCCAACTCACACCCACTCATGTATTTATCTAACCTATTTTTAAAACTACACAACGTTTTAGCCTCTAGAACTGTACTTGGGAGTGTGTTCCATTCTTCCACAACTCTATTGCCAAACCAATTGTGTATAAGGGAGGATTCAACCAGACGGCGACTGTTAAAGTTGGAAGTAGGGAAGATAGTTTTAGCGGAGAACCAGTCAGTAGGATGACTGTGATCTCTGACGTGACAGAAAAGAGCATTGTTAGTGTCGGCAAGCCAGACACTACTTTTGTGGCGATAAATTAGACACATGTGCAACTCTTGGGTATCTTTATTGAGGAAACGTTTCGCCACACAGTGGCTTCATTAGTCCATACAAAGGAGAATTCTTCGCTTGCCTAACCCTTGGACACGACCTACTTCCACATTGAACAAATGTGACACCACCTACGACTGATGCACCTCTCCTGCCTACGGTTTATAAGCTGCTTCTCCGCAAATATGCCGTATTCTATTCAAGATTGATGGACTGACCACATCGACTCAAGGTTGAGGGACTGATTACCTCATTCTCCTCCTGTTTTTCAAGATTCTCCTTTGTATGGACTGATGAAGCCACTGTGTGGCGAAACGTTTCCTCAATAAAGATACCCAAGAGTTGCACATGTGTCTAATTTATCAACATGCCGGTTCTCTGAACCATTCATCTACATCTGAACCATCTGCTCCCTAAGTCTGTCAGAAAGAGATCGGGAAGTTTCCCCAAAGTACTGAAGGGGATAGGAGGAACATGAAATACAAGAGTAGACACCAGGAGCATCTATAGAGGGATGAGAGGTATGAACTAAATTAGTGCGAAGAGTGTTAGTAAGTCAGTAAGTTTGATATCTAAGGAACGGAGAGAATTATTGAGATTAGATTTAACCCTACCTTCATTGGTGGTTACGATGAGGCTTGGACATTCGATGGGTGATCAAGTTGGGTTTGATAGGCTGTAGCGGAACTGGGTGATTTGTAAACTGTTACAATTTATCAAGCAGTTTTGTTATTTAGTATTTTTAACAGAGTAGCAAATATTATTAGTTCACTGCCTTTGTTATCAGTGTCATCGTGACTGGTGTACTGTTATATTATGGATGTATACGCAATGTAATCAAAACTATAATGTCCCTAAATCGCAGTCCAAACCGTATCCATAATTCGTGCCTATTTTTAAGCATTAAATTTTAATTGAAAGGGGATGTCTCCTCGTTATTTAGGCCTAAAAATTAATTGCTACTCAAGAACACAAGAGGTTTGGCAGACTGCGCAGAATATCTCCAATGAACAACAGGGAGAGCAACGAGTACATTGAGAGAAAAATAAGTGTCAAGGGACCACGACTCTTCAACTCTTCGTGTATAAGGGGGATTACTAACGAACTCTTAACTATCATCAAGAGGGAACTCTACAGATTCCTCAAAGCAGTTCTTGATCAGCCGGGTTGTGGTACATACACTGGTCTGCGGGCGGCGGGCACTGCAGCTTCATGGATCAGGCCAGCAACCAGGAGGCCTAGTCTGGGACCGGGTCGCGGGGACGGTAACTTAGGAAAACGAATCTAGGTAAACTGGGTCCATAATTAGGCACCCAAGTAGCTCAAACTATGCTACCCTGGTAAGATGGCTTGGCTTTGGTTAGGTAATTTTTGTGGTGTGTTCAGTGGCGGCCGTCACGAGCACTGTCTTATCGAGAGTGAAAGTGGTTGGAACTGGCCGGTCATTCCAACTTATTGCTTCCGTAGTTGATGCTGGTAGTATATCGCCAATATCTAGGTGCGTGTTCTTACCAATTTGTTCAAACCTGTTTGTGGTTTCAGGGGGTCGATTCATAGTTCCTGTCCCCGCCTCTTCGCTATCGTGTGTGTGTGTGTGTGTGTGTGTGTACTCACCTAGTTGAGGTTGCAGGGGTCGAGTCCGAGCTCCTGGCCCCGCCTCTTCACCGGTTGCTACTAGGCCCTCTCTCTCCCCGCTCCATGAGCTTTATCAAACCTCGTCTTAAAACTGTGTATGGTTCCTGCCTCCACTACGTCATTTTCTAGGCTATTCCACTGCCTTACAACTCTATGACTGAAGAAATACTTCCTACTATCTCTCTGACTCATTTGTGTCTTCAACTTCCAATTGTGGCCTCTTGTTTCTGTGTCCCCTCCCTGGAACATCCTGTCTTTGTCCACCTTGTCTATTCCACGCAGTATTTTATATGTCGTTATCATGTCTCCCCTGACCCTCCTGTCCTCCAGTGTGGTCAGGCCGATTTCCCTTAATCTTTCCTCATAGGACATTCCCCTTAGCTCTGGAACTAACCTTGTCGCAAACCTTTGTACTTTCTCTAGTTTCTTGACGTGCTTTATCAAGTGCGGGTTCCAAACAGGTGCTGCATACTCCAGTATGGGCCTGACATACACGGTGTACAGTGTCTTGAATGTGTGTGTGTGTGTGTGTGTGTGTGTGTGTGTGTGTGTGTGTGTGTGTGTGTGTGTGTGTGTGTGTGTGTGTGTGTGTGTACACCTGTTTTGTCTCCTCGTTTACAATAATATTATTGCGTACTCTAAGACCATGGCTGTTGTTGGTGGTATTGCGTTGGTAATGACGGCTAGAATTGACATAACACAGTGAAGGGCACTATGATCTTCGGTAAATGTTTTCTTTCCTGGTAATATTGTAGCGCTGGGTCTTAAGTAATTGTCCTCTTAACTTACTTCTATCCTTTGGCTTATATAATTTCTTCAGTATTAGAATTAAACTGATGCATCCCTTGACGAGGGTATTGAAGATTTTGTGGCAAAGGTAAGCGTTAGATAGTGTTGTTGGTCGTGTAGCGTGTTGGAAGAGTTTGTGGTGGTGGTGTTGGTTGTATGTTGGAGGAAAATGGTGGTGATTTAATGTGTTAAATGGTGTGGTGGTGCACTGTGTTGGAAGGTGTGGTGATTTTGAATGTTGGAGGTTGGGTTTTCGTAGAGTATTTGAGGAAGGCATAGTGGTGGTGGGTATGTTGGAAGGTGTGTTGGAGGAAGGTGATTGGTGACGTAACGTTGGTGAGGAGTGACTAATAAAAGAGTGTTGGCACTACTCTCTACGTCTTTCCCTTGTTCAGTCGTGGTTAGTCAGGGTATTGGCTTCATCATGTCTGTTGGGCAAGGTGACGTAGACACAGCTTCAGCTCTTATCACAACAGTTGAGACCCTGTTATATTTACCTATTGCGCACCTGTTGAAGGTTCCAGGATTATGATCCTTGAGGTCCGGGCTCAAAAAATAATTTCTTGGTGACGGCATGGTCAGTCAAGCAGTGAACAAACTCTACTGCATTTTTTCACACACAACTTTTCGGGCGATATCACCGCCAAATATTACCGGAATATATGTGGAAATCTTCAGTGGGGAAACTGGATCACTACCTCTGCTGAGAGCCAGTTCAACCAGGCTCTGATAACTATGTGGGCCAACGGGTCGCCAAAAGCAATAACCTAGTTGAACAGGTGATTTTGGTCCCAGGCTGGGCTGGGAGGGTAGAAAACCCCTTTGAAACTGGTTACATTTAACCCCTTCCCCAAAGTCTACTCAGAATTAATACATGTGGTGGGAGACTAGTTTTCAGGAAAGTTTTGATTGGATTTTACCGCGAGAAGATTTGTTTTGAGGAGGGGGTAAATGGTAGTACCGCTCCTGAGTGAACTTGCAGAATAAAAACTGAAAAATCCAACTGTCCCTCGTGATTTCCTGAGTCGTAGTACTGATAACATCAACATTGGCACCGGTGCTATCTTCACTAGTACTAACATTTACATCCATCCTAGTGCCATTAGGGTCGCCTTCACTAGCATCATCAGTACCTGTAACAGGACCTGACTCAGAAACTGCCCAATATTGGCTCTAGATTCCCCAGAACTACCGGTCTCAACATTGGTCTCGGTACTGGAAGCCATGATGTGCTTGCTGCCAACATGGGTTACTGTGAAGGTGTAAGGGCCCTTCAAACCCTCAAAAAGCTTTTGAATGAGCCTCTTCCTCCTTATGAAAAGAAAACACAGAAAAATAAATTATAACAAAATAATATAAGAACTTTTCATTGAATATAAACAAATATCTTGAAACATAAAACAAACATGAAATCGTCTTAACTGAAGCAAATGCTGGAAAAATTAAATGAATAAATATATAAAATGAACAAGCCTAACATGTACAGAAAGAGTCTGCCGATGGTATGGGAAGGCGCACAGGAATAGCTGGAATGGAACGGGAAGCTACAGTGAGATCAGGTGTTCGTGACTATTGTGAAGTCCAGCTCCAACGGTTACAGTGCTTATGAAGGTGTGCAACTAGCAGCGTAGGTAACTTGAGTTAGTTGCCGGCAGTAGTAGTCAACTGTAAATAGGCAACAGAATAGAAAGAACTAGGCAAGTTTCTCAATATGTTGCAGAGATAGCTCTGTTCTCTTGGTATAGAAAACGAGAGTTCTCAAGTAGTGCAACAGCAGTGTAACATATCCAGAAGAGTGATTTTACAATACTTTCCTTTCGTCTCTTCCAGGTAGACCCATACACTTTAAATGAGTATTAGCTTTGCATATCTGACCTGGAACGTATCAAGGATATTCCATTCGGCTCCATACAACGAGGACTATAACTATCCAGTTTTTTTTTTTTTTTTTTTTTTTTTTTTTTTTTTTTTTTTTTTTTTTTTGCTGGGGTAATTTGGGCGGGAGTAAGTGATAATGGTTTCTGAAATATAACAAATTAATCATGAATGCGAGCTGGTAATAATAGCAAAGTGTTAGCATAACTGTGACATACCTGTGAACAGTTTCGAGGGTTTTTATGACCTCGCATCCCGGCTCGAACCCAGATTTCCCTGTTGATTGTTAATCAGATTGTTGCTGTTAGCTGCCCTTTAGCTCCCATAGCCATCGTAGCCTTGTTTTGGTACTTGGCAGAGTTTATTTAAGCCACTTCGTTTATAACTGAATCACTAAAGATCTCTCTTGTTTTTAAATCTGCAAGCTGAAATAAAATACATTAACTCAAATTGCTACAATTATAATATGAGTGTTTATTCTTGGTAACACGACAGTGTTATCATTTATTATAATCACGGGGGAGCGCTAAACCCATAGGATTATACAGCGCATGTGGGAGGGATGAAAGGTATTCAGGCTCAATTCAGGGAACCAGAGCACAGATCCAATTCCCTAGATCAAGAGCCCCTCACCAGCGTCAAGGAACCTACCTTGAGGGGCAGTTTAACACTATAAGTTTGTATTTGCTTGAATTCTGGCTGACGAAATAACCATTCTTGGCGGCTAAGTTGCAGCGTTGATCTATCTGGTGACGCTGCCAACATGCGCCAAGTTCTTAGCAACGCCAGCTGCGGTAACTGATGCTTAAAAATGTTTGTGGCTCGGAAGCCTCTCATATTTTGTTCACTTCCAAGATTGTTACTATTTTGTTCTTGCCTCGTCTCTTAATATGACAGCTAGTTCTTTCATACTTCTACTTGGTGTATATTTATCATTACTCTCTCGTGTTACTTAATTATTATTATTCCTATAATAGTTCTTTTCCCAGTTTGAGGCTTGGTCCGAGATCGGGCCTTAAGAGCGATGATACCTGCATCATTAACAGATGCATTAATTGTATGTGAGAATGGTTGTGTGTGTGGACAGTATTAACAAGTACCATGTATTATCACTGTGGTACACCTGCAACTTGTCTCGAGCGTTCTTCTACCTTCGCAGCCCGGCCTGAAGCTAGACTTCCTGGCAGACTACTTGGTCAACCTGGATGCGCTGCTAGCGGTCCGCAGATCCACATAACCATTTTGTATTTTAAGTTCTAGTTATCCAACCTTTCATTTACCTTGTAGTTGAGATGATAACATTCCTTGAACTTGAAATATTTTGACATCACTCTCAGATCTCTCACAGTAGACTTAGGCTCTGTTGAGTGGTTGAGTTTGTCTTGTGCTCCAATCCTGTTTTTATTTCTTCAGTCTTTTAGTAAGTTGGATATCATGCGACCAGCAGCAGCAGCAGCCTGGTTGATCAAACCTTGATGCACCGGGAGGTCTGGTCCATGACCGGGTTCACTGTGTCTTCAGCGCATGCTACTCTCATACAGATCCGAGTATCGTCTACAAAAGATAGTTCAGTGCTATGGTTTATGTCCCTGTCTGTCATACACGAGAATGAGAAAAAGACGTAGGGCGAGTACTGTACCTTGGGGAACAGAGCTCTTCAGTCTTTCATTAACATTATTGTATGTTGCACAACAACATGCCTTACCTTAGTACTGTACGTGACGATATTCAGAGGTAATAGGAAAACTGAGAGTAGAGTTTACGTTGAATATAGTGAATTTGTTCAACTTGACTGACAGTATCAGTCGATCCCAGTTGATGTTCTCTTTCTTATGACAAAATATATAATTTAAATAATGTTTTTATAGTGTCATTTGATAGCCTTAATATGGACCCATGCCATTCTGTTGTATAAGATTATAGATAGCAGTGCAATAGAATTATTAATAAGTGAATCTTGATACTACTGACAATCTTGCACCTTTAAATATTGGATATTAGTCAGTAGGTCAGAGCACCAGTCGGCAGGGATTGCCGCGGGAGAGTTTGGTTTATGGTACCGTTCTGTCTACCTGGAGGGTGTTCCGGGGGTCAACGCCCCCGCTGCACAGTTCTTGACCAGGCCTCCCGGTGGATCAGGGCCTGATGAACCAGGTTGTTACTGATGGCCGCACGTAATCCAACGTACGAACCACAGCCGGCTGATCGGATTCTGACTTTGCGTATCTATACCGCTCCCCCTTGAAAGCAGCTGGGGATCTGTTGGTAATTCCTCTTATGCATGGCGGGAGGCTGTTGAACAGTCTTGGACCCCGGACACAGTGTTTTTTTAGTGTTTAATATCGTATTATCAAATTAGTGGTTAAGTGGGAGGAAGTTTAAAATAAACGCAGTGAAAAGCAAGGGTGCGGTGGGCACAATAAGAGAACACTGTATCAACATTCGTGGCCCCAGACTATTCAACATCTTACCAGAAGATATCAGAAACACTGCTGGAACAAGTGTAGAAGTCTTCAAGAGGAAGCTGGACAAGTATTTTTTACCAGGTACCAGATCAACCAGACTACGATGGATATGTGGGGAATTGGGCCTCCAGCAGCAAGAGCTTGATTAACCAGACTAGCACCAGACGAGCCTAGCCCATGGCCGGGCTCCGGGAGTAGGAAGACTCTCGAAACTCATCAAGGTATATCAAAGGTAAAGGTATGTAGAGGCCCAGGGACTAGGCCCTGTAAGGGGTTAAGGTTAATATATTTGGATATATAATTAAAATGTCACTTCTACACTTCATAGCTTATGTATTTCACCCAAATTTACAGTATTTACTAAGTATGTATATTATCAAACACGCTCACGCATGCCTGCTGGAAGTCCAAGCCCCTCGCACACAAAACCTCCTTTACCCCCTCCCTCCAACCCTTCCTAGGCCGACCCCTACCCCGCCTTCCTTCCACTACAGACTGATACACTCTTGAAGTTATTCTGTTTCGCTCCATTCTCTCTACATGTCCGAACCACCTCAACAACCCTTCCTCAGCCCTCTGGACAACAGTTTTGGTAATCCCGCACCTCCTCCTAACTTCCAAACTATGAATTCTCTGCATTATATTCACACCACACATTGCCCTCAGACATGACATCTCCACTGCCTCCAGCCTTCTCCTCGCTGCAACATTCATCACCCATGCTTCACACCCATATAAGAGCGTTGGTAAAACTATACTCTCATACATTCCCCTCTTTGCCTCCAAGGACAAAGTTCTCTGTCTCCACAGACTCCTAAGTGCACCACTCACTCTTTTTCCCTCATCAATTCTATGATTCACCTCATCTTTCATAGACCCATCCGCTGACACGTCCACTCCCAAATATCTGAATACGTTCACCTCCTCCATACTCTCTCCCTCCAATCTGATATTCAATCTTTCATCACCTAATCTTTTTGTTATCCTCATAACCTTACTCTTTCCTGTATTCACCTTTAATTTTCTTCTTTTGCACACCCTACCAAATTCATCCACCAATCTCTGCAGCTTCTCTTCAGAATCTCCCAAGAGCACAGTGTCATCAGCAAAGAGCAGCTGTGACAACTCCCACCCTGTGTGTGATTCTTTATCTTTTAACTCCACGCCTCTTGCCAAGACCCTCGCATTTACTTCTCTTACAACCCCATCTATAAATATATTAAACAACCACGGTGACATCACACATCCTTGTCTAAGGCCTACTTTTACTGGGAAAAAATTTCCCTCTTTTCTACATACTCTAACTTGAGCCTCACTATCCTCGTAAAAACTCTTCACTGCTTTCAGTAACCTACCTCCTACACCATACACTTGCAACATCTGCCACATTGCCCCCCTATCCACCCTGTCATACACCTTTTCCAAATCCATAAATGCCACAAAGACCTCTTTAGCCTTATCTAAATACTGTTCACTTATATGTTTCACTGTAAACACCTGGTCCACACACCCCCTACCTTTCCTAAAGCCTCCTTGTTCATCTGCTATCCTATTCTCCGTCTTACTCTTAATTCTTTCAATTATAACTCTACCATACACTTTACCAGGTACACTCAACAGACTTATCCCCCTATAATTTTTGCACTCTCTTTTATCCCCTTTGCCTTTATACAAAGGAACTATGCATGCTCTCTGCCAATCCCTAGGTACCTTACCCTCTTCCATACATTTATTAAATAATTGCACCAACCACTCCAAAACTATATCCCCACCTGCTTTTAACATTTCTATCTTTATCCCATCAATCCCGGCTGCCTTACCCCCTTTCATTTTACCTACTGCCTCACGAACTTCCCCCACACTCACAACTGGCTCTTCCTCACTCCTACAAGATGTTATTCCTCCTTGCCCTATACACGAAATCACAGCTTCCCTATCTTCATCAACATTTAACAATTCCTCAAAATATTCCCTCCATCTTCCCAATACCTCTAACTCTCCATTTAATAACTCTCCTCTCCTATTTTTAACTGACAAATCCATTTGTTCTCTAGGCTTCCTTAACTTGTTAATCTCACTCCAAAACTTTTTCTTATTTTCAACAAAATTTGTTGATAACAGCTCACCCACTCTCTCATTTGCTCTCTTTTTACATTGCTTCACCACTCTCTTAACCTCTCTCTTTTTCTCCATATACTCTTCCCTCCTTGCATCACTTCTACTTTGTAAAAACTTCTCATATGCTAACTTTTTCTCCCTTACTACTCTCTTTACATCATCATTCCACCAATCGCTCCTCTTCCCTCCTGCACCCACTTTCCTGTAACCACAAACTTCTGCTGAACACTCTAACACTACATTTTTAAACCTACCCCATTCCTCTTCGACCCCATTGCCTATGCTCTCATTAGCCCATCTATCCTCCAATAGCTGTTTATATCTTACCCTAACTGCCTCCTCTTTTAGTTTATAAACCTTCACCTCTCTCTTCCCTGATGCTTCTATTCTCCTTGTATCCATCTACCTTTTACTCTCAGTGTAGCTACAACTAGAAAGTGATCTGATATATCTGTGGCCCCTCTATAAACATGTACATCCTGAAGTCTACTCAACAGTCTTTTATCTACTAATACATAATCCAACAAACTACTGTCATTTCGCCCTACATCATATCGTGTATACTTATTTATCCTCTTTTTCTTAAAATATGTATTACCTATAACTAAACCCCTTTCTATACAAAGTTCAATCAAAGGGCTCCCATTATCATTTACACCTGGCACCCCAAACTTACCTACCACACCCTCTCTAAAAGTTTCTCCTACATTAGCATTCAGGTCCCCTACCACAATTACTCTCTCACTTGGTTCAAAGGCTCCTATACATTCACTTAACATCTCCCAAAATCTCTCTCTCTCCTCTGCATTCCTCTCTTCTCCAGGTGCATACACGCTTATTATGACCCACTTCTCGCATCCAACCTTTACTTTAATCCACATAATTCTCGAATTTACACATTCATATTCTCTTTTCTCCTTCCATATTATTTTCATTAATAGGATACCTTGACATACTGAAGTATGTGTCTATAAAGGTTATAACTTTTTTATACCTAATATTTCTGTACCTTAATCAGACAAACTTTTGCCTAAAAGCCAAGACATAACCTTTCATTTCAATATCTTTTTAGAAAATGTCTCCCCTAAACGAAAAAAAAAGCGAGTAACGAAAACAAGTAACTTGAATTCATATTGCATGTAATATTAATAACAAATAAAGCAGCTTACAGCATCATTATCATGTTTATACATATATTACTACTTATTGCTTAGAATAAACCGAAGTTGGTTTGTTTTTGTTTCTGCAGACAGCATACAGTTCCTGCATAACTTTGATTACACGTTCAGCACACTGATTACTTCTTGGTATATTGAGTGTGGACGGCTCCAGCTTCCAGTGATTTTTCAATGAGTTCAGTGCTTTTTTGTAAGGTTTCAATATTTCTGACAAATTCTTGAAGTCATTTTCATTGTACATCTGATCAGTAAACCAATAATCTGCCCAGGTGTATGAAATGAATCTGCATATCTTCTCCAAAGTCTTCCGTCTTGTAGGTATAAGAATGAATGCAAGAATAGCTAGAATGACTCTTAAATTCGACTTTGCATTGCTGATGTTTAGAATGTTCTGAAAGTTAATCAGAGGAAAGTGCCCTTTTTCTTCCAAGAATCTGAACACTCGTGTTAGATGGTACAGAAACTTCATATCATCTCTCCATCCTGATTTATGGAGGATCTCTTATGTTCCATTAACAAACTGTGCCTTTAGTTCCTCATAATTCTTCACCTGTTGGGATACAAATGGATACTCGATGTTTGGAGAACTGGTTTTAGCACCAAGATTTTCATCCATTACCAAACGGAGAATCCTGTCCAGAACGTGATGCTGACAACTGATAAATTGTGGTTTGCTAATCTGCAAACTTCTATACAGTTTTAGAAATTTCTTAACAGTTCTAGAAACTGGAAAAGTTTACATTGACGTGAATGTCAAATATTGACAATAAAACCCACACAGTTAGGCTATACTACCTGTAAATATAATGTGAGACAAGCGGTGCTCACTGATACACTCCTCTGTGAAATACAATGGTAAATTGATAATAGTAGACGCCAGTATATAGAGTTGCCAATTAATAATTTTCTGAATTGCTACTTACGCTTAGTAACGTAAATATATGGTGATTAATATTTTTCATTAATTTGAGTTGCCAATTAGTACTTTCCTGAGTTTCTACTTATGAGTACTAACGCAGATATGTGGAGATTCATAGTTCTTATTTAGGGGTGACATTTTTTGAAAACTGAGGGGAGTT
>NC_091343.1:5438719-5664245 GCF_038502225.1 Cherax quadricarinatus | reverse complement strand
TTTTGCACTAATCTCTTGTGTGGAACTGTGTCAGAAACCTTCTTACAGTCCAAGAAAATGCAATTTACCCACCCCTTTCTCTCTTGCCTTACTGCCGTCACCTTATAGAACTCCAGTAGGTTTGTGGCACAGGATTTCCCCTCCCTGAAACCATGCTGGCTGTCATGAATAAGCTCATTCCTTTTTAGGTACTCCACCACTCTTCTGATAATCTTCTGCATGACTTTGCATACTCTATATGTCAGTGACACTGGTCTGTAGTTCAGTGCTGTGTCTCTGTCTCCTTTCTTAAAAACTGGGGCTACATTTACTGTCTTCCACACCTCAGCTAGTCGCCCTGTTTCAATGTGTTGAAGATTGTTGTTAGTAGTACACAGAGCATCTCTGCTCCCTCTCTCAGGACCCATGGAAAGATGTCCGGCCCCATCACCTTTGAGGTATCTAGTTCACTTAGCAGCTTCTTCACCTTCTAAGTTGTTGTATGTATTGTGTCCAGCACTTGATGGTGTACCCCACCACTCAAGCTTTCTTTGGTCCTTTTTATCTCCACCGTAAATACATTTTTAAATCTCTTGTTGAGTTCTTCAAATACTTCTCGGTTGTTTTTTGTGATCTTCCCTCCTTCGTTCTTCAGCCTGATTACCTGGTCTTTGTTGTTTTCCTCTTGATGTGACTGTACAACAGCTGTGGGTTAGTCTTAGCTTTCGCTGCTATGTCATTTCTTTTTATTGTTGCTGGGCCTCCCTCCATATCTGTGCATATTTATTTCTGGCTCTTTGACTGATCTAATTTTCTAGAGTCCTTTGCCTTCTTTACTTCTTCCATTCTGTAATGCACTTAATTTTGGCCTCTCTACACCTTTGAGTGAACCAAGGGCTCGTCTTTGCATTCTCATTATTTTTGTTACACTTGGGTATGAGCTTCTCCTCTGCATCCTTGTATAATGTTGCCACATATTCTATCATATACTGATTTTCCTGCCAATTTTCTTTCCCACTGAACCTCGTGTAGGAAGTTCATCATGCCTGTGTTGTCACCTCTTTTGTAGTTTGGCTTAATTTGGCCTGCTCTTCCTGCTTCCCTCACCACTTGTAACTCTACTATGTATTCGAAGCTCAGGACCACATGATCACTAGCTACGAGGGGCCTTTCATATGTGATGTCCTCAATATCTGAACTACTCAAGGTGAATACAAGTTCCAGTCTTGCTGGATCATCCTTTCTTCTCTCTCTCTTGTAGTGTCTCTGACATGTTGATACATGAGGTTTTCCAGTACCACCTCCATCATCTTAGCCCTCCACGTTTCTTGGCCCCCATGTGGCTTCAGGTTTTCCAAGTCAGTTTCCTTGTGATTGAAGTCACCCACAACCAGTAACTTTGCCCTGACCACATAGGCCCTTCTTGCCACTTCAGCCAGTGTATCGACCATGTCTCTGTTACTCTCATCATATTCTTGTCATGGCCTCCTCCTATTCTGTGGTGGATTATACATCAATGCACACGCCACCTTGGGACCTCCAGACTGAAGTGTTCCTATTATGTAGTCCCTTGCTTCTCCTGTCTCCCTTTATCATCTCAAAACTCCATTGGTTTTTGATGAGCAGTGCAACTCCTCCACCCCCCTCTGTTCCCTCTGTCTTTCCTTAGGATCTGACATCCAGTTGGAAAGATGGCATCTGTTGTCATGCCTATGAGCTTGGTTTCCGTGAGAGCTGTGATGTTTGGTGATGCCTCTGTGAGTCTTTAGTGACACTCCCACTTACTCGTTGGTGTACCAATCCTTCAGTTTCCTCTCCAACACTGTATTCTGGGGGACTGGGAAAAGACCTGGCAGGGTGCTGTGGGCTGTACTGCGTAGAGTGGGGTGGGGTGCGTACGGTGTGGTGCAGTGTTCTGTTGATATTGGGGTGTTAACAATGTATGTGGGGAGGAGCTTTCTTGTTCGTCATCAGAGGAATTAAAGCTAACCTTCTTTTCCTTGGATCAAGCCTAGTTATCGCCCTTTCCCAAGACACTCTTCATATACTGTAGTTTTGTAACGTCAGGAACGTATTGCAACACATGAAGATATCCAGGTGTTGCGCATGTGTCTTATTCATCAACTGCTCTGTGTTGCGTACCATTCATACTGTATATAATGCATTGAGTACGCGACCCCAACGTACAGCCCACACCTGGTCAAACACCTGCAGAAGCACGGTAAGGTCCACAGGTTTGCACCCTGACTAAGCCTAGAAATAAGGGTAATGCCCGGTCAGGTTAGGGTGAAGGAACGGAACTTGACGACCTTGGCGGGGAGAACCAGCGGGGGGGGGGGGTGATGTTTGCTATATCCATCCATCAAGGAAGGTTCCTTGATGCCACTTAGGGAGGCTATTGATCCATGCATCTGGACCTGTACTCGTCTTCCTTGGATCGTAACTGCTTGCCTCCAGTTCCATTAGGCCCTATTTTACCCTAGTGGGTTTAGTGCTTTCCCTAAATGTATGTAATAATCCTCAGTAATAACCTGCGGGGAAACACAAACACGGAAGGTTGATCTGCATATTTCGATCCGCTTCTAGGATCGTCTTCAGCAGATCCCAGAAGGTGGTCGAAATGTACAGATCAATCAACCTGTTGTGTTTCTGTCTAAATGCGGGTTTTTATTCAGAAATGATAAGAGTTCATTACACTTTAGTTGTTCATATATAATATTTATGGCTTATAAAATCATTTGTAGATCACTGATTGAGGGACTGATTACCTCAACCTTCTTCTGATCATCAAACATTAGTCATGTCTAATTATATTTATATATTCACAGTATTGTTGTGTGTAAGGAGACAAGTAACTTAATCCCTCCAGCCCATATTAACTATATATACTCATGTCATGTCTAATTATTATATTTATATATTCACAGTATTGTTGTGTGTGAGGAGACATAAGCTGAGTGTTGAGTGGGTAGTGCGGTGTGGGCGATGTACTGCGTGTGACATAACATAAGAACATAAGAACGAAGGAACACTGCAGAAGGCCTACTGGCCCATGCGAGGCAGGTCCAAGTCTCCTACCGGCTTAAGCCAATGCACCCAACCTAGTCAGGTCAGGTCACATTGACTTAAGGGAGGAACACGGCAACCGACCTGGTAGCACAAGCTATCAGGTCTAACTCACACCCACCCACATCCACTCATGTATTTATCCAACCTATTTTTAAAGCTACACAACGTTCTGGCCTCTATAACGGTACTTGGGAGTTTGTTCCACTCATCCACAACTCTATTACCAAACCAGTACTTTCCTATATCCTTCCTGAATCTGAATTTTTCCAACTTAAAACCATTGCTGCGAGTCCTGTCTAGGCTAGATATTTTCAGCACACTATTTACATCCCCTTTATTTATTCCTGTCTTCCATTTATACACCTCAATCATTTTTTTTTTATTTTTTTTTTATTATCACACCGGCCGATTCCCACCAAGGCAGGGTGGCCCGAAAAAGAAAAACTTTCACCATCATTCACTCCATCACTGTCTTGCCAGAAGGGTGCTTTACACTACAGTTTTTAAACTGCAACATTAACACCCCTCCTTCAGAGTGCAGGCACTGTACTTCCCATCTCCAGGACTCAAGTCCGGCCTGCCGGTTTCCCTGAATCCCTTCATAAATGTTACTTTGCTCACACTCCAACAGCACGTCAAGTATTAAAAACCATTTGTCTCCATTCACTCCTATCAAACACGCTCACGCATGCCTGCTGGAAGTCCAAGCCCCTCGCACACAAAACCTCCTTTACCCCCTCCCTCCAACCCTTCCTAGGCCGACCCCTACCCCGCCTTCCTTCCACTACAGACTGATACACTCTTGAAGTCATTCTGTTTCGCTCCATTCTCTCTACATGTCCGAACCACCTCAACAACCCTTCCTCAGCCCTCTGGACAACAGTTTTGGTAATCCCGCACCTCCTCCTAACTTCCAAACTACGAATTCTCTGCATTATATTCACACCACACATTGCCCTCAGACATGACATCTCCACTGCCTCCAGCCTTCTCCTCGCTGCAACATTCATCACCCACGCTTCACACCCATATAAGAGCGTTGGTAAAACTATACTCTCATACATTCCCCTCTTTGCCTCCAAGGACAAAGTTCTTTGTCTCCACAGACTCCTAAGTGCACCACTCACTCTTTTTCCCTCATCAATTCTATGATTCACCTCATCTTTCATAGACCCATCCGCTGACACGTCCACTCCCAAATATCTGAATACGTTCACCTCCTCCATACTCTCTCCCTCCAATCTGATATTCAATCTTTCATCACCTAATCTTTTTGTTATCCTCATAACCTTACTCTTTCCTGTATTCACCTTTAATTTTCTTCTTTTGCACACCCTACCAAATTCATCCACCAATCTCTGCAACTTCTCTTCAGAATCTCCCAAGAGCACAGTGTCATCGGCAAAGAGCAGCTGTGACAACTCCCACTTTGTGTGTGATTCTTTATCTTTTAACTCCACGCCTCTTGCCAAGACCCTCGCATTTACTTCTCTTACAACCCCATCTATAAATATATTAAACAACCCCTTTATTTATTCCTGTCTTCCATTTATACACCTCAATCATATCCCCCCTAATTCTACGTCTTTCTAGAGAGTGCAGATTCAGGGCCCTTAGTCTATCCTCATAGGGAAGGTTTCTGATACATGGGATCAACTGTGTCATCCTCCTTTGTACATTTTCCAGAGAATTTATATCCATTCTGTAATAAGGTGACCAAAACTGTGCAGCATAATCTAAATGAGGCCTAACCAAGGATGTATAGAGTTGAAGAACAACCTGAGGACTCCTATTATTTATGCTTCTTGATATGAAGCCAAGGATTCTATTAGCTTTATTGCGAACACTTATGCACTGTTGTCTTGGTTTCAGATTACTGCTAACCAGAACTCCTAAATCTTTTTCGCAATCCGTAATATTAAGATCTACATTATTTAGTTTATATGTGGCATGGTTATTGTCCTGTCCAACATTTAGAACTTTGCATTTGTCTATATTAAACTGCATCTGCCACTTCTCCGACCACTGCATCAGTCTATTCAAATCTTCCTGGAGTGCTCGAATGTCCTCGTCAGAATGAATTCGACGGCCTATTTTGGTGTCATCGGCAAACTTGCTGATGTCGCTCTTTATGCCCTCATCTATGTCGTTTATGTAGATTGTGAACAGCAGGGGGCCCAACACTGACCCCTGTGGAACACCGCTCGTGACACTTCCCCACTCTGATTTCTCCCCATTTATGCAAACTCTCTGCTGCCTATTTGTCAACCATGCCTCTATCCAGGAAAAAATTTCTCCTCCTATTCCATGTGTTTTAATTTTCCTCAATAGTCTCTGATGTGGGACCCTGTCAAAAGCCTTACTGAAGTCCATATACACAATATCATATTCATTACCATGATCTACCTCCTCAAATACCTTAGTGAAAAAAGTTAATAAATTCGTAAGGCAGGAACGCCCCTTTGTAAAACCATGCTGAGATTCGTTGATTAATTTATGCTTTTCAAGGTGGCTACGAACTGCCTCGGCAATTATTGATTCCATAAATTTTCCCACTATGGAGGTTAGACTTATTGGTCTATAGTTCGAAGCTAAGGACCTGTCACCTGTTTTGAAAATAGGTATCACATTTGCCATTTTCCACTTATCTGGCACCATGCCAGTTTGTAGTGATATGTTGAAAAGATTAGCCAAAGGTGTGCTAAGCTCCTCTTTACATTCCCTTACTACACACCTTAAGCTGTTTCATACTCAGATGTTCATACTGCCTCGCATTCCACAATACTGTGAATATATAAATATAATAATTAGACATGACATGAGTATATATAGTTAATATGGGCTGGAGGGATTAAGTTACTTTTTTTTTTTTTTTTTTTTAAATTTAATAAATTTATTAAGTCTAGAGGTATATTATCAAATTAAATTAAATTAATCACAGTAATCAAAATAATATCACATCTCTCAAGTACAATATTATTGTGCTGAAAGCACACATCACATTTATAATTCTTAAGTACCGTCTGGTACATTAACATTTAATAAGATATTACAAATATGTACAAGTTTGTGTGTATGTGTGTAAGTGCTCTAAGTAGTTCGTTATGTCTCCCGCCTCACTGAGCACTTAATGTTACATCCTAACAACATAAGTCAAATAATAATATAAAGTCATACATTTACGATTTAGCTATTATCGCAAATATAAGCAATATAAAATTAAATGAAAAGGTAATATACATTATATATATACATAATCATTGCAACCCATTCAGGGGTTGCAACACCCCCCCCAACACGACAGACGGTCGCACTAGGAGTTGCATTAAGGTCTTTCACATTATTACTGATTACTCATATCAATACAATTTAATATAAACAATCAGTCTCTCTTGTGCCAAGCACCTCTACAATTTCACAGCGTCCGTCACTAGGATATGCCCCTAGTACTAGGGCAGTACACAGTATCGTATCTCCGCATACTCGTGCTTATGTACATCAGTGTAGAGACAGGATAGCGCAGACAAGGAGGGCACTTTGAGGCTCGATCATAGTAGAGGAGACTGCATTCCACTCTTAAGTAGTGGTTGTGGAATGTGAGGCAGTATGAACATCTGAGTATGAAACAGCTTAAGGTGTGTAGTAAGGGGGGGTCTGCGGCAGGACAGTGTTGCGTCACACGCAGTACATCGCCCACACCGCACTACCCACTCAACACTCAGCTTATGTCTCCTCACACACAACAATACTGTGAATATATAAATATAATAATTAGACATGACATGAGTATATATAGTTAATATGGGCTGGAGGGATTAAGTTACTTTACTGAATTTGACATAGCAAGTAACAAAAGGTATTTGGGCATAAAATTACGTTAATTTAATGTAACTGATAATTATTAAGGACGTGACAGAGCGTCAGCAATTACATTACAATGACCACTTATGTGTTTTATACTAATAGAATAAGGTTGGATTCTGAGAGCCCACCTCATGATCCTAGCATTTTTACTCTTCATAGTATTTATATAAGTGAGTGGATTGTGGTCAGAAAAAACGTTAATTTTAAATGGGGAAGTGCCCAAATACACGTCAAAATGTTCCAAGGACACCACAAGAGCTAGAGCCTCTTTTTCAATAGTGGCATAATTTTTCTGGTGTCGTTTAAGCTTAGATGAATAGTAACATATAGGATGGAGAATGTCAGTGGATGTTGACTGTTGGAGCAGCACAGTGCCCACTGCATAACCACTCGCATCTATATGTAAAAAGAAGGGAAGATTGAAATTAGGACTCAACACTGGAGCAGAGGAAAGCAGATGCTTCAACCTTTTGAACAAATCTGAACAATGTCTAGTCCAGATAAACTGAACTTTGCTACTAGAGCTCATAGTGAGAGGTGTAGGTGGAGTGTGCGCTGCTGGCTTGCCTGTCACTTGACACACGTGGCAACGTCGCACATGATCAGCTACTGTTTCCTTCATCTTTGGCCAAGTAAAATGTTTTGCCAGTTTACCGAGTGTCTTCTTGACACCCAAATGTCCTCCTATGGGACTATTGTGAGCAAAATCAATGGCTTGTTCACGAAATGTAACTGGTAACACTACGAAATGCTTGACTGTGGTGGAAACACTATCAGCTGACAACTTACATGTATTTTTCTCCATCAGTACACCGTTACTATAATAGTAACAATTATCGAGATCCTTTGCTTCACTCTCAGTAACTGCTATATCTCTCAGTCTTTCCAGTGACTGATCAACAAACTGATCCTTGATTAAATCATCATGAGTAAGAAATTTAACGTCAGTTGTGTCTTGACTAGGTTGATGACCGGGGGGAGTCAGTGTTAATGATCCGGGGCGCAGAGCATCACTAAACAACATATTCAACCCCAAATCATTGTCATCCACTAACTCAACAGGAGACAAGGATGGTTGTTGAATCTTTGACATAGCTCTAGTAATTGTGCTGAGAGGAAATAAAATAGGTTTCTCTCTACAAGCTTCAATGGCATAATTATCATCAGTGTTATTATCAATCACAAGTGGTTCTTTACATATACCAGCATGAAGGATATCGTTCCCTATCAACAAGTCCACTGACCTGATGGGAAATAAACCACTGAATATACCCACTGAAATATAACCAGTATAATAGCTAGTTTGAATATAAACTTTGTGCAGAGGCACTTTTATAACAGCCCCTCCATAGGCTTCTAACAATACATCTATCTTGCAATAGGTATCGTCAGTTATGGGCAGTACATCTTCTCTTAATAACGTGAGATAACTGCCAGTGTCTCTGAAAGTAATTATCTCAGTCAGATGTGATTCGTCAAATCCTACTTTATCTCTCGAAAAGTAAGGACTCATCGCTGAACGAATGTTTTCGTCAGATACACTTTCTGACGCTAGTCATCTATCCTGAGTAACATTATCTAAAACAGTAGGATCAGAGGTATTACTAGGATTTTGGTGCCTTTGTTGCTCGGAAGAGGATACGACTTGTGTGGGGGCGCCAGCCGCATGACTGCTTCTCGTATCTCTTTCTAACTTATAGCAATACTCTCTAGCATGTCCTTTTCTGTTACAATATGTACATTTAACTTTCTTCTTCTCGATATCCGATTTCTGTCTAGCCACAGAGACAGATTCAGGATTGTGAGTTTTCCTGGTAAAGGTACGAGAAGTTACAGTAGCAGATACATCAGGCCGGCAATGAGCAGCTGATTTAGGTTGCCAACTTCTAGGACAATTTTTAGTTACCTTGTTTCTCTGTGTTTTAGTACGTACAAGTTTGTGAGAAATCTCGTAATTGTCTGCTAATGCTGCAGTTTCCAGAATATCCGAGGTAGTATGATCGATCAGATATTCTTGTATGTCAGCAGGCATACAGTTGTTAAATTCTTCGTGTAGTAACAACTGAACAAGGCTGTCGTAGTTGTTACACTTGGCAGCTCTAGACCATCTCTCAAAAACAACTTTTTTCTCACGAGCAAATTCTACACAAGTTTGATCTTGTCGTCGTTGTAACGTACGAAATGCTCTTTGATAACTTACAGGTAACCAGTTATACGTCTCTAGAATAGTTTGTTTGACAGCGTCATAACTAATGTACTTGGCAAATGGTAAAGCAGCAGTACAAGTTTGAGATCTTCCTGTCAAAGCTGTGTGCACCAAGGTTGCCCAGTGCTTACGTGGCCAGTTCATAGCACGTGCCTGGTTCTCAAACACATCAAAATAGGTGTCTAAGTCACTTTCAAAAAACTTAGGAACCATGGATGCAGCTTTCTGCACATTAAATGTGTCCTGTGATCTATCAGTCTGTTGTCTTCCCAGACGAACATTTTCTCTTTGGAAATCATCTTCGTTCAATTTCCTCTGTGCCTCTATTTGTGCAGTCTGCAACATAATGAGGCGTTCATACCTCTCAAACTGTTCCTGAGAGATAGGACCAGTGGGTAATGGAGGAGTAGGGAAATTAACGTGGTCTGGACGGTCCTTAGGTCGGCCACTTCGTCCAGCCGTCTCTAGAGAGTCTAGATCTGGTCTAGGATATGTAGATACAGGTGTAGCATACACTGTACTAGTATTAGGCTGTGTCATGCTAACAGTTAGGAGGGAAGGCGTGAGCGAGAACTGAGCTACACTAGGCTCAGACACTAGGCTCACTTCTGCCTTAGTTGCTCTTTCTTCTTCATCAAATAGTCATACTTCCTAATTGTGACACTAGGCTTTCTGAATCTGACTCATAATCAGACATATCTGTATGAGCAGGAAATAATATATCTTTAATTAACGCTCTGACAGTTTCTGCGGTGTAATTCCTGTTATACGTCACACCGAGATATTTGGCTACTCGCCAACACGTCTGAAGATTTAATGTACTTAACTCAGACGAAGTCAGAGTATCAATTAACTGTTTCACTTTGGCATACATCACAAAAATAAGTGTACTACGAGAGTGATTATGGGAAACTATAATCCTAATAGGAATTTTAGTGTTGGTGGTCTTAGAGTTAGAACTCATAAACAGTATTTCCATCTCCTGGGATCAAGAGACTCAGTCAGGTACATACATCCACCTGGTGTACAAGACTAAACTCAAAGTCTTCGGATTAGGAAAGTACTCAAAGTGTTTGATCATAGAGTTACTAGTTTGTCAAACTGGACAATTTCTCCAACACCTTGGATCAAGAGCCTCCCGGACAGGCCCCCATTTGTTACAAAAAACGCGATTCTAAAAGCTTAGAGATCTCCAGTGAATACTAGAAAGGACTGCCCTTCTAGCATCCAGCCTGTTACTGGGTTTTCGTAACAAGTAGTCAGTATCCTTGTCCAATTATCCATTAAAATTCAGTATTATTCAATAGTGTTTCTGGATTACAACTGGTAGGCTACTAACTAGAGAAATTAAAATTTAATAAATTTATTAAGTCTAGAGGTATATTATCAAATTAAATTAAATTAATCACAGTAATCAAAATAATATCAATTCTCTCGAGTTCAATATTATTGTGCTGAAAGCACATATCACATTTATAATTCTTAAGTACCGTCTCGTACATTAACATTAATAAGATATTACAAATATGTACAAGTTTGTGTATGCGTGTAAGTGCTCTAAGTAGTTCACTATGTCTCACGACTCGACTAGACTTAAACAAGTGACTGACAAAGTCCTCTAATAAACTAACTTCTTGACCGACTGGCAACCAGAACAGTCTGCTTGAACAATAAAAAGAATGCTAAACCCAATAGCAATACAACAAGCAACTGCGACACAGAATCAGGAACAAGGAGATAATATAACGACACTAAGTAGGGACCATCAGCAGATCCTCCACCAAAAGTTACAAAACTCCCGTACTACTGAATCTAAGTTCAGCATAAGAAAATCCCCGACTGTGATTATACACAGAAACCAGTACAAGTTAAGTCAGAAGCTATAGCTCAGGACCTGAGATGCTTCGAGTGTCTGTGACACACAACCTCAGTACAACGTCGAAAATCACTAAGTCTATACAATGTTCTGTGAACAGAGTTCTACAGAACTAACAAGAATAATGAGACAGACAATCTGTCCAACCACCAAGCGAGTCTAGAGCAGACTGAATACTTTAGGCGAGGTGAGGACACCCCCCCTCGATCACGTGGTAGCTACATGGACAACTGCAGCTCAGAAGCCGGCAGTCTAACGAGCTACAAACGATAATTACAGTAGTTTGACAATCAAGACTTGAACTGAGCACTTAATGTTACATCCTAACAACATAAGTCAAATAATAATATAAAGTCATACATTTACGATTTAGCTATTATCGCAAATATAAGCAATATAAAATTAAATGAAAAGGTAATATATATTATATATATACATAATAATCATTGCAACCCATTCAGGGGTTGCAACAGTGTGGCAGGTGTAACAGCAGTAGTGGTGGTGGTGATGTGGCAAGTGTGGCAGCAGTAGTACTGGTGGTGGTATGGCAGGTGCAGCAGCAGTAGTGGTGGTGTGGCAGGTGTAGCAGCAGTAGTACTAGTGGTTGTGTGGCAGGTGTAACAGCAGTAATGGCGGTGGTGGTGTGGCAGGTGTAGCAGTAGTAGTGGTGCTGGTGTGGCAGGTGTAACATCAGTAGTGGTGGTGGTGTGGCAGGTGTAACAGCAGTAGTAGTGGTGGTGTGGCACGTGCAGCAGCAGCAGTAGTGGTGGTGGTGGTGTGGCAGGTGTAGCAGCACTAGTAGTGGTGGTGGTGGTGTGGCAGGTGTAGCAGCAGTAGTGGTGCTGGTGGTGGTGTGGCAGGTTTAACAGCAGTAATGGTGGTGGTGGTTTGGCAGGTGCAGCAGCAGAAGTAGTGGTGGTGGTGTGGCAGGTGCAGCAGCAGTAGTGGTGGTGGTGGTGATGTGGCAGGTGTACCAGCAGTAATGGTGGTGGTGTGGCAGGTGTAGCAGCAGTAGTGGTGGTGGTGTGGCAGGTGTAACAGCAGTAATGGTGGTGGTGTGGCAGGTGAAGCAGCAGAAGCAGTGGTGGTGGTGTGGCAGGTGCAGCAGCAGCAGTAGTGGTGGTGGTGGTGGTGTGGCAGGTGTAGCAGCAGTAGTGGTGGTGGTGTGGCAGATGTAGCAGCAGTAGTGGTGGTGGTGTGGCAGGTGTAGCAGTAGTAGTGGTGGTCGTGTGGCAGGTGTAACAGCAGCAGTAGTGGTGGTGGTGGTGTGGCAGGTTTAACAGCAGTAGTGGTGGTGGTGGTGCGGCAGGTGCAGCAGCAGTAGTGGTGGTGGTGTGGCAGGAGTTACAGCAGTAATGGTGGTGGTGTGGCAGGTGTAACAGCAGTAGTGGTGGTGGTGTGGCAGGTGTAACATCAGCAGTGGTGGTGGTGGTGGTGTGGCAGGTGCAACAGCAGTAGTGGTGGTGGTGTGGCAGATGCAGCAGCAGCAGCAGCAGTAGTAGTGGTGGTGGTGGTGTGGCAGGTGCAGCAGCAGCAGCGGCAGCAGTAGTGGTGGTGGTGTGGCAATTGTAAAAGCAGTAGTGGTGGTGGTGTAGCAGGTGCAGCAGCAGTAGTGGTGGTGGTGTGGCAGGTGCAGCAGCAGCAGTAATAGTAGTAGTGGTGTGGCAGGGGTAGCAGCAGTAGTGGTGGTGGTGTGGCAGGTGTAGCAGCAGTAGTGGTGGTGTGGCAGGTGTAGCAGCAGTAGTGGTGCTAGTGGTGGTGTTGCAGGTGTGGTAGCAGCAGTAGTGGTGGTGGTCTTGGTGTGGTAGGTGTAGCAGCAGTAGTGGTGGTGTTGCAGGTGTGGTAGCAGCAGTAGTGGTGGTGGTCTTGGTGTGGTAGGTGTAGCAGCAATAGTGGTGGTGGTGTAGCAGCAGTAGTGATGGTGGTGGTGGTTTGGCAGGTGTAGCAGTAGTGGTGGTGGTGTGGCAGGTGGAGCAGCAGTAGTGGTGGAGGTGGTGTGGCAGGTGTAGCAGCAGTAGTGGTGGTGGGGCAGGTGTAGCAGCAATAGTGGTGGTGTGGAAGGTGTAACAGCAGTAGTGGTGGAGGTGTGGCAGGTGTAGCAGCAGTAGTGGTGGTGTTGGAGGTGCAGCAGCAGTGGTGGTGGTGTGGCAGGTGTAGCAGCAGTAGTGGTGGTTGTGTGGCAGGTGTAGCAGCACTAGTGATGTTGGTGTGGCAGGTGTAGCAGCACTAGTGATTTTGGTGGTGTGGCAGATGTAGCAGCAGTAGTGGTGGTAGTGGTGGTGTGGCAGGTGTAGCAGCAGTAGTGGTGGTGGTGGTGGTGTGAGAGGTGTAGCATCAGCAGTAGTGGTGGTGGTGTGGCAGGTGTAGCAGCAATAGTGGTGGTGGTATGGCAGTTGTAGCAGAAGTAGTGGTGGACGTGGTGTGGCAGGTGTAGCAGCAGTAGTGGTGGTGTGGCAGGGGTAGCAGCAGTAGTAGTGGTGGTGTGGCAAGTGTAGCAACAGTAGTGGTGGTGTGGCAGGTGTAGGAGCAGTAGTGGTGGTGTGGCAGGTGTAGCACCAGCAGTAATGGTGGTGGTGGTGGTGTGGCAGGTGTAGCAGCAGTGTTGATGGTGGTGTGGCAGGTGTAGCAGCAGTAATGACAGTGGTGGTGGGGTAGGTGTATCAGCAGTAGTAGTGGTGGTGGGGCAGGTGTACCAGCAGTAGTGGTAGTGGTGGGGCAGGTGTAGCAGCAGCAGTAGTGGTGGTGGTGTTGGGGCACGTGTAGCACCAGTAGTGGTGTTGTGCCAGGTGTAGAAGCAATAGTGGTGGTTTTGGGGCACGTGTAGCAGCAGTAGTGGTGGTGGTGGGCCATGTGTAGCAGCAGTATTGGTGGTGGTGTTGGAGCAGGTGTACCAGCAGTAGTGGTGGTGGGGCAGATGTAGCAGTAGTAGTGGTGGGGCAGGTGTAGCAGCAGTAGTGGTGGTGGTGGTTTGGCAGGTGCAGCAGCAGAAGTAGTGGTGGTGGTGTGGCAGGTGCAGCAGCAGTAGTGGTGGTGGTGGTGATGTGGCAGGTGTAACAGCAGTAATGGTGGTGGTGTGGCAGGTGTAGCAGCAGTAGTAGTAGTGGTTGTGTGGCAGGTGTAACAGCAGTAATGGTGGTGGTGTGGCAGGTGAAGCAGTGGTGGTGGTGTGGCAGGTGCAGCAGCAGCAGTAGTGGTGGTGTGGCAGGTGTAGCAGCAGTAGTGGTGGTGGTGTGGCAGGTGTAGCAGCAGTAGTGGTGGTGGTGTGGCAGGTGTAGCAGTAGTAGTGGTGGTCGTGTGGCAGGTGTAACAGCAGCAGTAGTGGTGGTGGTGGTGTGGCAGGTTTAACAGCAGTAGTGGTGGTGGTGGTGCGGCAGGTGCAGCAGCAGTAGTGGTGGTGGTGTGGCAGGAGTTACAGCAGTAATGGTGGTGGTGTGGCAGGTGTAACAGCAGTAGTGGTGGTGGTGTGGCAGGTGTAACATCAGCAGTGGTGGTGGTGGTGGTGGTGGTGGTGTGGCAGGTGCAACAGCAGTAGTGGTGGTGGTGTGGCAGATGCAGCAGTAGTAGTGGTGGTGGTGGTGTGGCAGGTGCAGCAGCGGCAGCAGTAGTGGTGGTGGTGTGGCAGGTGTAGCAGCAGTAGTCGTGGTGGTGGTGTGGCAGGTGTAGCAGCAGTAGTCGTGGTGGTGGTGTGGCAGGTGTAGCAGCAGTAGTGGTGGTGGTGTGGCAATTGTAAAAGCAGTAGTGGTGGTGGTGTAGCAGGTGCAGCAGCAGTAGTGGTGGTGGTGTGGCAGGTGCAGCAGCAGCAGTAATAGTAGTAGTGGTGTGGCAGGGGTAGCAGCAGTAGTGGTGGTGGTGTAGCAGGTGCAGCAGCAGTAGTGGTGGTGGTGTGGCAGGTGCAGCAGCAGCAGTAATAGTAGTAGTGGTGTGGCAGGGGTAGCAGCAGTAGTGGTGGTGGTGTGGCAGGTGTAGCAGCAGTAGTGGTGGTGTGGCAGGTGTAGCAGCAGTAGTGGTGCTAGTGGTGGTGTTGCAGGTGTGGTAGCAGCAGTAGTGGTGGTGGTCTTGGTGTGGTAGGTGTAGCAGCAGTAGTGGTAGTGGTGTAGCAGCAGTAGTGGTGGTGTTGCAGGTGTGGTAGCAGCAGTAGTGGTGGTGGTCTTGGTGTGGTAGGTGTAGCAGCAGTAGTGGTGGTGGTCTTGGTGTGGTAGGTGTAGCAGCAGTAGTGGTGGTGGTGTAGCAGCAGTAGTGATGGTGGTGGTGGTTTGGCAGGTGTAGCAGCAGTAGTGGTGGTGGTGTGGCAGGTGGAGCAGCAGTAGTGGTGGAGGTGGTGTGGCAGGTGTAGCAGCAGTAGTGGTGGTGGGGCAGGTGTAGCAGCAATAGTGGTGGTGTGGAAGGTGTAACAGCAGTAGTGGTGGAGGTGTGGCAGGTGTAGCAGCAGTAGTGGTGGTGTTGGAGGTGCAGCAGCAGTGGTGGTGGTGTGGCAGGTGTAGCAGCAGTAGTGGTGGTTGTGTGGCAGGTGTAGCAGCACTAGTGATGTTGGTGTGGCAGGTGTAGCAGCACTAGTGATTTTGGTGGTGTGGCAGATGTAGCAGCAGTAGTGGTGGTAGTGGTGGTGTGGCAGGTGTAGAAGCAGTAGTAGTGGTGGTGTTGACAGGTGTAGCAGCAGCAGTAGTGGTGGTGTGGCAGGTGTAGCAGCAGTAGTGGTGGTGGTGTGAGAGGTGTAGCATCAGCAGTAGTGGTGGTGGTGTGGCAGGTGTAGCAGCAATAGTGGTGGTGGTATGGCAGTTGTAGCAGAAGTAGTGGTGGACGTGGTGTGGCAGGTGTAGCAGCAGTGGTGGTGGTGTGGCAGGGGTAGCAGCAGTAGTAGTGGTGGTGTGGCAAGTGTAGCAACAGTAGTGGTGGTGTGGCAGGTGTAGGAGCAGTAGTGGTGGTGTGGCAGGTGTAGCACCAGCAGTAATGGTGGTGGTGGTGGTGTGGCAGGTGTAGCAGCAGTGTTGATGGTGGTGGGGCAGGTGTAGCAGCAGTAATGACAGTGGTGGTGGGGTAGGTGTATCAGCAGTAGTAGTGGTGGTGGGGCAGGTGTACCAGCAGTAGTGGTGGTGGTGGGGCAGGTGTAGCAGCAGCAGTAGTGGTGGTGGTGTTGGGGCACGTGTAGCACCAGTAGTGGTGTTGTGCCAGGTGTAGAAGCAATAGTGGTGGTTTTGGGGCACGTGTAGCAGCAGTAGTGGTGGTGGTGGGCCATGTGTAGCAGCAGTATTGGTGGTGGTGTTGGAGCAGGTGTACCAGCAGTAGTGGTGGTGGGGCAGATGTAGCAGCAGTAGTAGTGGTGGGGCAGGTGTAGCAGCAGTAGTGGTGGTGGTGGTGGTGGTGTGGCAGGTGCAACAGCAGTAGTGGTGGTGGTATGGCAGGTGTAACAGCAGTAGTGGTGGTGGTGGTGTGGCAGGTGTAGCAGCAGTAGTGGTGGTGTGGCAGGTGTAGCAGCAGTAGTGGTGGTGTGGCAGGTGTAGCAGCAGTAGTGGTGGTGTGGCAGGTGTAGCAGCAGTAGTGGTGGTGGTGCTGTGGCAGGTGTAGCAGCAGTAGTTGTGGTGGTGTTGCAGGTGTAGCAGCAGCAGTGATGGTGGTGTGGCAGGTGTAGCAGCAGTAGTGGTGGTAGTGGTGGTGTGGCAGGTGTAGTAGTAGTGGTAGTGGTGACAGGTGTAGCATCAGTAGTGGTGGTGGTGGTATGGCAGGTGTAGCAGTAGTGGTGGTGTGGCAGGTGTAACAGCAGCAGTAGTGGTGGTGGTGTGGCAGGTGTAGCAGCAGCAGTGATGGTGGTGGTGGTGTGGCAGGTGTAGGAGCAGTAGTGGTGGTAGTGGTGGTGAGGCAGGTGTAGCAGCAGTAGTGGTGGTGGTGGTGTGGCAGGTGTACCAGCAGTAGTGGTGGTGGTGTGGCAGGTGAAGCAGCAGTAGTGGTGTGGTAGGTGTAGCAGCTGTAGTAATGGTGGTGGTGAGGCAGGTGCAGCAGAAGCAGTAGTGGTGGTGGTGGTGAGGCAGGTGCAGCAGCAGCAGTAGTGGTGGTGGTGGTGTGGCAGGTGTAACAGCAGTAGTGGGGGTGGTGCGGCAGGTGTAGCAGCAGTAGTGGTGGTGGTGTGGCAGGTGCAGCAGCAGTAGTGGTGGTGTGGCAGGTGAAGCAGCAGTAGTGGTTTTGGTGGTGTGGCAGGTGTAGCAGCAGTATTGGTGGTGTGGCAGGTGTAGCAGTAGTAGTGGTGGTGTGGCACGTGTAGCAGCAGCAGCAGTAGTAGTGGTGGTGGTGGTGGTGGTGGTTTGGCAGTTGTAGCAGCAGTAGTGATGGTGGTGGTGTGGCAAGTGTAGCAGTAGTAGTGATGGTGGTGTTGGGGTGGTAGGTGTAGCAGCAGTAGTGGTGGTAGTGGTGGTGTGGCAGGTGTAGCAGCAGTAGTAGTGGTAGTGGTGACAAGTGTAGCAGCGGTACTGTTGGTGGTAGTGTGGCAGGTGTAGCAGCAGTAGCGGTGGTGGTGAGGCAGGTGTAGCAGCAGTAGTGGTGGTGGTGTGACAGGTGTAGCAGCAGTAGTGGTGGTGGTGGTGGTGTGGCAGGTGTAGCAGCAGTAGTGGTGGTGGTGGTGTGGCAGGTGTAGCAGCAGTAGTGGTGGTGGTGGTGTGATAGGTGTAGCAGCAGTAGTGGTGGTTGTGGTGGTGTGGCAGGTGTAACAGCAGTAGAGGTGGTGGTGAGGCAGGTGTAGCAGCAGTAGTGGTGGTGGTGGTGTGACAGGTGTAGCAGCAGTAGTGGTGGTTGTGGTGGTGTGGCAGGTGTAGCAGCAGTAATGGTGGTTTTGTGGCAGGTGTAGCTGTAGTAGTGGTGGTGGTGAGGCAGGTGTAGCAGCAGTAGTGGTGGTGGTGAGGCAAGTGTATCAGCAGTAGTGGTGGTGGTGAGGCAGGTGTAGCAGCAGCAGTGGTGGTGTGACAGGTGTAGCAGCAGTAGTGGTGGTGGTGTGACAGGTGTAGCAGCAGTAGTGGTGGTGGTTGTGGTGCGGCAGGTGTAGCATCAATAGTGGTGACGTGGCAGGTGTAACAGCAGTAGAGGTGGTGGTGTGGCAGGTGTAGGAGCAGTAGTGGTGGTGGTGTGGCAGGTGTAGCAGCAGTAGTGGTAGTGGTGGTGTGGCAGATGTAGCAGCAGCAGTAGTGGTGGTGGTATGGCAGGTGCAGCAGCAGTAGTGGTGGTGGTGAGGCAGGTGTAGCAGCAGTAATGGAGGTTTTGTGGCAGGTGTAGCTGTAGTAGTGGTGGTGGTGAGGCAGGTGTAGCAGCAGTAGTGGTGGTGGTGGTGGTGAGGCAAGTGTATCAGCAGTAGTGGTGGTGGTGAGGCAGGTGTAGCAGCAGCAGTGGTGGTGTGACAGGTGTAGCAGCAGCAGTAGTGTTGGTGGTGGTGGGGCAGGTGTACCAGCAGCAGTAGTGTTGGTGGTGGTGGGGCAGGTGTACCAGCAGCAGTAGTGTTGGTGGTGTTGGGGCAGGTGTACCAGCAGCAGTAGTGTTGGTGGTGGTGGGGCAGGTGTACCAGCAGCAGTAGTGTTGGATGTGGTGGGGCATGTGTACCAGCAGCAGTAGTGTTTGTGGTGGTGGGGCAGGTGTACCAGCAGCAGTAGTGTTGGTGGTGGTGGGGCAGGTGTACCAGCAGCAGTAGTGTTTGTGGTGGTGGAGCAGGTGTACCAGCAGCAGTAGTGTTGGTGGTGGTGATGCAGGTGTACCTGCAGCAGTAGTGTTGGTGGTGGTGGGCAGGTGTAGCAGCAGCAGTAGTGTTGGTGGTGGTGGGGCATGTGTACCAGCAGCAGTAGTGTTGGTGGTGGTGGGTCAGGTGTACCAACAGCAGTAGCGTTGGTGGTGGTGAGGCAGGTGTACCAGCAGCAGTAGTGGTGGTGGTGGTGGGACAGGTGTTCCAGCAGCAGTAGTGTTGGTGGTGCTGGGACATGTGTACCAGCAGCAGTAGTGTTGGTGGTGGTGGGGCAGGTGTTCCAGCAGCAGTAGTGTTGGTGGTGGTGGGGCAGGTGTACCAGCAGCAGTAGTGTTTGTGGTGGTGGGGCAGGTGTACCAGCAGCAGTAGTGTTGGTGGTGGTGGGGCAGGTGTACCAGCAGGAGTAGTGTTGGTGGTGGTGGGGCAGGTGTACCAACAGCAGTAGTGTTGGTGGTGGTGGGGCAGGTGTACCAGCAACAGTAGTGTTGGTGGTGGGGGGGCAGGTGTACCAGCAGCAGTAGTGTTGGTGGTGGTGGGGCAGGTGTACCAGCAGCAGTAGTGTTTGTGGTGGTGGGGCAGGTGTACCAGCAGCAGTAGTGTTTGTGGTGGTGGGGCAGGTGTACCAGCAGCAGTAGTGGGGGTGGTTGTTGGGGCAGATGTACCAGCAGCAGCAGTAGTGTTGGTGGTGGTGGGGCAGGTGTACCAGCAGCAGTAGTGTTGGTTTTGGTGGGGCAGGTGTACCAGCAGCAGTAGTGGGGGTGGTGGTGGGGCAGGTGTACCAGCAGCAGTAGTGGTGGTGGTGATGGGGCAGGTGTACCAGCAGCAGTAGTGTTGGTTTTGGTGGGGCACGTGTACCAGCAGCAGTAGTGTTGATTGTGGTGGGGCAGGTGTACCAGCAGCAGTAGTGTTGGTGGTGGTGGGGCAGGTGTACCAGCAGCAGTAGTGTTGGTGGTGGTGGGGCAGGTGTACCAGCAGCAGTAGTGTTGGTGGTGGTGGGGCAGGTGTACCAGCAGCAGTAGTGTTGGTGGTGGTGGGGCAGGTGTACCAACAGCAGTAGTGGTGGTTGTAGTGTGGCAGGTGTACCAGCAGCAGTAGTGTTGGTTTTGGTGGGGCAGGTGTACCAGCAGCAGTAGTGGTGGTGGTGGTGGGGCAGGTGTACCAGCATCAGTAGTGGTGGTGGTGGTGGGGCAGGTGTACCAGCAGCAGTAGTGTTGGTTTTGGTGGAGCACGTGTACCAGCAGCAGTAGTGTTGATTGTGGTGGGGCAGGTGTACCAGCAGCAGTAGTGTTGATTGTAGTGGGGCAGGTGTACCTGCAGCAATAGTGTTGATTGTGGTGGGGCAGGTGTACCAGGAGCAGTAGTGTTGATTGTGGTGGGGCAGGTGTACCAGCAGCATTAGTGTTGATTGTGGTGGGGCAGGTGTACCAGCAGCATTAGTGTTGATTGTGGTGGGGCAGGTGTACCAGCAGCAGAAGTGTTGATTGTGGTGGGGCAGGTGTACCAGCAGCAGTAGTGGGGGTGGTGGTGGGGCAGGTGTACCAGCAGCAGTAGGGTTGGTGGTGGTGGGGCAGGTGTACCAGCAGCTGTAGCGTTTTTGGTGGTGGGGCAGGTGTACCAGCAGCAGTAGTGTTGATTGTGGTGGGGCACGTGTACCAGCAGCAGTAGTGTTGGTTGTGGTGGGGCAAGTGTACCCGCAGCAGTAGTGTTGGTTTTGGTGGGGCAGGTGTACCAGCAGCAGTAGTGTTGGTGGTGGTGGGGCAGGTGTACCAGCAGCAGTAGTGTTGGTGGTGGTGGGGCAGGTGTACCAGCAGCAGTAGTGCTGGTGGTGGTGGGTCAGGTGTACCAGCAGCAGAAGTGTTGATTGTGGTGGGGCACGTGTACCAGCAGCAGTAGTGTTGGTGGTGGTGGGGCAGGTGTACCAGCAGCAGTAGTGTTTATTGGTGGTGGGGCAGGTGTACCAGCAGCAGTAGTGTTGGTGGTGGTGGGGCAGGTGTACCAGCAGCAGTAATGTTGGTATTGGGGCAGGTGTACCAGCAGCAGTAGTGTTGGTAGTGGTGGGGCAGGTGCACCAGCAGCTGTAGTGTTGGATGTGGTGGGGCAGGTGTACGAGCAGCAGTAGTGTTTGTGGTGGTGGGGCAGGTGTACCAGCAGTAGTGTTTGTGGTGGTGGGGCAGGTGTACCAGCAGCAGTAGTGTTGGTGGTGGTGGGGCAGGTGTACCAGCAGCAGTAGTGTTGGTGGTGGTGGGGCAGGTGTACCAGCAGCAGTAGTGTTGTTGGTGGTGTGGCAGGTGTTCCAGCAACAGGAGTGTTGATTGTGGTGGGGCAGGTGTACCAGCAGCAGTAGTGTTGATTGTGGTGGGGCAAGTGTACCAGCAGCAGTAGTGTTGATTGTGGTGGGGCAGGTGTACCAGCAGCAGTAGTGTTGGTGGTGGTGGGGCAGGTGTACCAGCAGCAGTAGTGGGGGTGGTGGTGGGGCAGGTGTTCCAGCAACAGTACTGTTAATTGTGGTGGGGCAGGTGTACCAGCAGCAGTAGTGTTGATTGTGGTGGGGCAAGTGTACCAGCCGCAGTAGTGTTGATTGTGGTGGGGCAGGTGTACCAGCAGCAGTAGTGTTGGTGGTGGTGGGGCAGGTGTACCAGCAGCAGTAGTGTTGGTGGTGGTGGGGCAGGTGTACCAGCAGCAGTAGTGTTGGTGGTGGTGGGGCAGGTATACCAGCAGCAGTAGTGTTGGTGGTGGTGGGGCAGGTGTACCAGCAGCAGTAGTGTTGGTGGTGGTGGGGCAGGTGTACCAGCAGCAGCAGTAGTGTTGTTGGTGGTGGGGCAGGTGTACCAGCAGCAGTAGTGTTGGTGGTGGTGGGGCAGGTGTACCAGGAACAGTAGTGTTGGTGGTGGTGGGGCAGGTGTACCAGCAGCAGTAGTGTTGGTGGTGGTGGGGCAGGTGTACCAGCAGCAGTAGTTTTGGTGGTGGTGGGGCAGGTGTACCAGCAGCAGTAGTGTTGGTGGTGGTGGGGCAGGTGTACCAGCAGCAGTAGTGTTGGTGGTGTTGGGGCAGGTGTACCAGCAGCAGTAGTGTTGGTGGTGGTGGGGCAGGTGTACCAGCAGCAGTAGTGTTGGTGTTGGTGGGGCAGGTGTACCAGCAGCAGTAGTGTTGGTGGTGGTGGGGCAGGTGTACCAGCAGCAGTAGTGTTGGTGGTGGTGGGGCAGGTGTACCAGCAGCAGTAGTGTTGGTGGTGGTTGGGCAGGTGTACCAGCAGCAGTAGTGCTTGGTGGTGGGTGGTACCAGCAGCAGGTGTACCAGCAGCAGTAGTGTTGGTGGTGGTAGTGTTGGTGGTGGTGGGGCAGGTGTACAGCAGGCAGGTGGTGGGGCAGGTGGGCATGTGGTGGGGCAGGTGTGTACCAGCAGCAGTAGTGTTGGTGGTGGTGGGGCAGGTGTACCAGCAGCAGTAGTGTTGGTGGTGGTGGGGCAGGTGTACCAGCAGCAGTAGTGTTGGTGGTGGTTGGGCAGGTGTACCAGCAGCAGTAGTATTGGTGGTGGTGGGGCAGGTGTACCAGCAGCAGTAGTGTTGGTGGTGGTTGGGCAGGTGTACCAGCAGCAGTAGTGTTGGTGGTGGTTGGGCAGGTGTACCAGCAGCAGTAGTGTTGGTGGTGGTTGGGCAGGTGTACCAGCAGCAGTAGTGTTGGTGGTGGTTGGGCAGGTGTACCAGCAGCAGTAGTGGTGGTGGTGGTGGGGCAGGTGTACCAGCAGCAGTAGTGGTGGTGGTGGTGGGGCAGGTGTACCAGCAGCAGTAGTGTTGGTGGTGGTTGGGCAGGTGTACCAGCAGCAGTAGTGGGGGTGGTGGTGGTGATGGTAAGTGCAGCAGCAGCCGTACCTGCAGCAGAATTAGCACCACTACTAGTTGCAGCACTACCAGCAGCTGTAGCAGAAAAAGCAGCACCTCCTGCAGCACCTGCTGCAGCAACAGCAGCAGCAGCAGCAGCAGCAGCAAGTGTGGTTCTTTGACTCCGGCATCTCACAGGTATTTCAAGGTGAGCGGCTGGCCGCTGGTCTCCTACACCATCCCTCCATCCCTCCCTCCATTCCATCTATCCCTTCTCTCTCTCTCTCTCTCTCTCTCTCTCTCTCTCTCTCTCTCTCTCTCTCTCTCTCTCTCTGTATCTCTATCAATCTTCTATGTCCCTCCCTTCTATTTTCTCCATCCTCTTCCTCTTTTTCATCTATCTTTTCTTCTTTTCATCTTTTCCTATTTTTTTCATCCATCTTTCTCCTCTCTCTATCTCCATGTTTCTCTTTTATCTCGTTTCACTCTGCTTGCCTCCTGCTACCTACTTCTATTCTACCTGCTACCTGGAGGTTCCGGGGGATCAACGCCCCTGCGGCCCGGTCCTCGGCCAGGCCTCCCAGTGGGTCAGGGACTGATCAACCAGGCTGCTACTGCTTGCCACGTGCAATCCAGCGTATGAACCACAACCCGGTTGATCGGCACTGACCTTAGGTATCTGTCCAGTTTCCTCTTGAAGACAGATAAGGATCTGTTGGTAATTCCGTTCATGTATGATGGGAGACTGTTGAACAGTCTTGGGCCCTAGACATTTGTTCGGTTATAATCTCTTAATGTACTCATGGCGCCCCTGGTTTCCATTTGGATATGTTGCACATTCTACCCAGTCTTTTGCTTTCATACGGAGTGATTTCTGTGTGCAGATTTGGGACTAGTCAATCTAGGATTTTCCAGATGTAGCTAATGATGTATCTTTCTCGCCTGCGTTTCAGGGAGTACAGGTCAAGGGACCTCGAACGTTCCCAGAAATTAAGTTGCTTGGCTGAACAAATACGTACAATAGTTTTCTCTGTACACTCTCTAGATCTGCAATTTCGCCTACCGTGAATGAGGCTGTTAGTGTAGAACAGTAATCCAGCCTAGAGAAAGCAAATGATTTAAATAGGGTCATCATAAGTATGGCATCTCTTGTTTTGAATGTTCTTATTTGCCATCCTATCATTTTCTTTGCAAATGTGATAGTGACACTGTTGTGATCCATGATAGATCCTCTGACATTATCGTTGCCAGGTCCTTCACATTGGTTTTTCGTTCTCTTGTGTGGTTAGAATTTGTTTTATACTCAGTTCTAGTTATTATTTCCCTAAGTTTTCCATAACGGAGTAACTGAAAATTGTCCTTATATTGTTTTCCGCGGCCTATTGAAAACTTGGTTTATATCCACATGTAGATTCTACGTCGATTGCAGTGGAAGACGCAGTGTTATGGTTTACATCTCTGTTTGTCAGATATGAGGATGAAGAACAAGATGGAGGCTGTTAGGTAAGACACATATGCAACAGTTAGGTATCTTTATTATGAAACGTTTCGCCTACACAGTAGGCTTCTTCAGTCAAGTACAGAAAAGTTGATAGAAGCAGAAGATACTTGAAGACGATGTAATCAGTCCATCACCCTTAAAGTTTTGAGGTGGTCAGTCCCTCAGTCTGGAGAAGAGCATTGTTCCATAGTATGAAACAATATGGAGAAGAAGTGACAGGATGGAGCTTTTTATAGCGCCAAGAGGTGAGACGTAGGCCACTAGGAGAGGTAAGAACTCAGATGTTGAAAGGTCCCTCTCAAATCCAGCCCCTCTCACTAGTGGTGATGGACTGATTACATCGTCTTCAAGTATCTTCTGCTTCTATCAACTTTTCTGTACTTGACTGAAGAAGCCTACTGTGTAGGCGAAACGTTTCATAATAAAGATACCTAACTGTTGCATATGTGTCTTACCTAACAACCTGTCGGTATTTTATACCATTTTAATATTCAATCTGTCAGACACGGCAACACAAGGGTATCTTGGTACAGACCTGCTATCAACTTCGACAACTTCCACTAGTGAGAGGGGCTGGATTTGAGAGGGACCTGACCTTTCAACATCTGAGTTCTTACCTCTCCTAGTGGCCTACGTCTCACCTCTTGGCGCTATAAAAAGCTCCATCCTGTCACTTCTTCTCCATATTGTTTCATACTATGGAACAATGCTCTTCTCCAGACTGAGGGACTGACCACCTCAAAACTTTAAGGGTGATGGACTGATTACATCGTCTTCAAGTATCTTCTGCTTCTATCAACTTTTCTGTACTTGACTGAAGAAGCCTACTGTGTAGGCGAAACGTTTCATAATAAAGATACCTAACTGTTGCATATGTGTCTTACCTAACAACCTGTCGGTATTTTATACCATTTTAATGTTCAAGATGGAGGCTTTTCACTGTGACAGCCTCCGACTTAACTCTGTTTATCATTATTATTTTTTATGTTCTGTTGGTTAGAAAGGTAAAATCCATCTGCCCATTTGTTGCAGTTATTCCTTTAGCACACATTTTGTGTACTATTACACCATTATCTCACTTGCTGAAGGCTTTTGTAAAGTCTGTATATACTAATCTACGTTTTATTTGTCCTCCAGTGCATCCAGGACCATGTCATAGTGGTCCAGTAGTTGTAAGAGGCAGGAGCGACCTGCTCTGAACTCAGGCTGCCCTTGCTTCTAAAAGCTCTTTCAAGGATTATTATAATGTGGGAAGTCTCCAATTCTTTGTTATTGCTTTTCTACCATCTCTGTGGAGTGGGGGCTGTATAGCCCTTGTGGCTTAGCGCTTCTTTTTTATTATAATAATAATGTGGAGTGGGGCTGTATCCGTTGTTTTTAGCGACTGTGGGCTCACCAAGGTGACTGCTGTTACTTACACTTAAGTGACCGTGCTGCTACCTACACATAGGTGACTGCTGTTACCTACACCTAGGTGACCCTCTTGATGATGTCCTTGATTTCCTTAGAGAGAAGGCCCATGAAGGGTTTCTTCATCTCCCTATCCCCACTGATGTCTTTCTTGATCTGATCCGCCTCTGTGTGGACTCTAACTCCTTTTCCTTCCAAGGGAAATATTATTCTCAAACCTTCGGTGTCGCTATGGGCTCTCCTCTCTCTCCTGTCCTTGCTAATCTTTACATGGAATACTTCGAGACAGTTCTTCTTCCTACCCTCGATGTGCAACCTTCACTCTGGCTCCGCTATGTGGATGACATCTTTGCTCTGTGGCCTCATGACTCCAGTCTCTTCCAACCTTTTCTTGAAGCTCTTAACAATCCTGCCCCTTCCATTAAGTTTAAAGCTGAATGGGAATCTAATTCCTTGCTTCCTTTCCTTGATGTCCATGTCCACCGCTCAGATACAGGTTTTTCCTTTTCCGTTTACCGTAAACCTATGCACAGTGGCATGTACATTCACTACTTTTCCTATCATGCTTCCCCTGTCAAGAAAAGTGTTCTTATCTCCCTCTTTCTCCGTGCCCTCCGCATCTGTGATCCTCAGTTCCTTCCAGCAGAAATTTCCACTCTTTATAATTCGTTCTCCCGTCTTGGCTACCCTTCCCATTTCATAGACTCTGCCCTCTCACGTGCTAAACGCAATTTCTTCTCCCCCAAACTCTCTACTCGTGGGAACTCTTCTATCCTCTGCCTTCCCTACATTTCCGGTCTTTCTAATCTCAACAATTCTCTCCGTCCCTTAGACATCAAGCTTACCTTCCGCCAGACTAACACTCTTCGCACTAATCTCGTTCATACCTCTCCTCCCTCTACAGATGTTCCTGGTGTCTACTCTATTTCTTGCTCCTTCTGTCCTCTTCAATACTTTGGAGAAACTGGTCGATCTCTTTCTGACAGACTTAGGGAGCACAAAAATAGTGTTAGGCTTGCCGACACTAACAATGCTCTTTTCTGTCACGTCAGAGATCATAGCCATCCTATTGACTGGTCTTCTGCTAAAACTGTCTTCCCTACTTCCAACTCGAACAGTCGCCGTTTAGTTGAATCCTCTCTTATACACAACTTTCCTTGTATGAACCTTAGCCCTGGCTTCGTCTCTGTAGATGCCTTCCTCTCCCACTACATTGTAAAATGCTCCAAACTTCAGAACACCCGTGACTTAACCTGAATCCTCATTTTTTCTTCTTTTTTTCTTCTTCTTTTTTTTTTTTTTTTTTCTTTTTTCTTCTTTTTCTTCTTCCTCTTCCCCTTTCCTCTCTCCTTTTCTCCTCTGGGTTGTCTTTCTCTCTCCTGTCTCGTGTTTCTGTTCCTTCTTTATTTTATTTCACCACTTCCCCTTTCACGCACCTCGGTGCGCTTGCTCTCCCTCTGTGGGTTTCTAGCTCTCTTGCAGTGCTCCCCTTCCTTTGTATTTGACTGGCTCGTCTTCCTTATTTCACACTTCCACCACTACCACTACTACTACCTCTTCTTCTTCTACTACATCTACTGATGAAATTAGACACATGTGCGGCGTCTGGTTGTCTTTGTTGTGGACGTTTCGCCATCCTGTGGCTGGCTGGATGGCGAAACGTCTACGGTGGGGATGCCCGGGTGTTGTGCATGTGTCATTTCATCTTGTCGGTATTATATACAATTCTTGTACTACTACTACTACTACCACTATTACTACCTCCACCTCTTCCTGCCTATATATAGCCGTCCTGCTCCACCTCTGTTAGTGTGACTTTGTCAATGGTCCAAGTCGGACCGAAACGTCGTCGTAAGCTTCTGTCTTTTATGTGCGGGTTATTTGTGTATCTAGGGGTCTCCCAGGAGAGGATCCTACCGCTCACACTTAGGCTCACCTAGGTGTTCTTGCTGCCTCTGTGTAGGAAATATCGTAGCTCTATCCATCCTTCCATTCGTTGCTACGTTTCGAACATAACTGCGGCTCTGCCAACTCTCACTGTGGATCCAGATGATGGACCGCGGCATTATTGGTAAAAAGTTGCAAAAAAAAAAAAAAAAACTATTGGGACACCGTTTAGCTCTGCTAAACGGTGATAAAGATTATATATATATATATATATATATATATATATATATATATATATATATATATATATATATATATATATATATATATATATATATATATATAGGTAGTAGGTTGGTAGACAGCAACCACCCAGGGAAGTACTACCGTCCTGCCAGATGACTGTGAAACAGAAACCTGTAACTGTTTTGCATGATGGTTGGATTGCTGGTTTCTTTTTCTGTCTCATAAACACGCTAGATAACAGGGATATCTTGCTACTCCTACTTACACTTTGGTCACACTTCACAGACACGCACATGCATATATATATACATACATCTAGGTTTTTCTCCTTTTTCTAAATAGCTCTTGTTCCTCTTTATTTCTTCTATTGTCCATGGGGAAGTGGAAAAGAATCTTTCATCCGTAAGCCATGCGTGTCGTATGAGGCGACTAAAATGCCGGGAGCAATGGGCTAGTAACCCCTTCTCCTGTAGACATTTACTAAAAAAGAGAAGAAGAAAAACTTTATAAAACTGGGATGCTTAAATGTGCGTGGATGTAGTGCGAATGACAAGAAACAGATGATTGCTGATGTTATGAATGAAAAGAAGTTGGATGTCTTGGCCCTAAGCGAAACAAAGCTGAAAGGGGTAGGGGAGTTTCGGTGGGGGGAAATAAATGGGATTAAATCTGGAGTATCTGAGAGAGTTAGAGCAAAGGAGCAGTAATGTTGAATGATCAGTTATGGAAGGAGAAAAGAGAATATGAATGTGTAAATTCAAGAATTATGTGGATTAAAGTAAAGGTTGGATGCGAGAAGTGGGTCATAATAAGCGTGTATGCACCTGGAGAAGAGAGGAATGCAGTGGAGAGAGATTTTGGGAGATGTTAAGTGAATGTATAGGAGCCTTTGAACCAAGTGAGAGAGTAATTGTGGTAGGGGACTTGAATGCTAAAGTAGGAGAAACTTTTAGAGAGGGTGTGGTAGGTAAGTTTGGGGTGCCAGGTGTAAATGATAATGGGAGCCCTTTGATTGAACTTTGTATAGAAAGGGGTTTAGTTATAGGTAATATATATTTTAAGAAAAAGAGGATAAATAAGTATACAAGATATGATGTAGGGCAAAATGACAGTAGTTTGTTGGATTATGTATTGGTAGATAAAAGACTGTTGAGTAGACTTCAGGATGTACATGTTTATAGAGGGGCCACAGATATATCAGATCACTATCTAGTTGTAGCTACACTGAGAGTAAAAGGTAGATGGGATACAAGGAGAATAGAAGCATCAGGGAAGAGAGAGGTGAAGGTTTATAAACTGAAAGAGGAGGCAGTTAGGGTAAGATATAAACAGCTATTGGAGGATAGATGGGCTAATGAGAGCATAGGCAATGGGGTCGAAGAGGTATGGGGTAGGTTTAAAAATGTAGTGTTAGAGTGTTCAGCAGAAGTTTGTGGTTACAGGAAAGTGGGTGCGGGAGGGAAGAGGAGCGATTGGTGGAATGATGTGAAGAGAGTAGTAAGGGAGAAAAAGTTAGCATATGAGAAGTTTTTACAAAGTAGAAGTGATGCAAGGAGGGAAGAGTATATGGAGAAAAAGAGAGAGGTTAAGAGAGTGGTGAAGCAATGTAAAAAGAGAGCAAATAAGAGAGTGGGTGAGATGTTATCAACAAATTTTGATGAAAATAAGAAAAAGTTTTGGAGTGAGATTAACAAGTTAAGAAAGCCTAGAGAACAAATGGATTTGTCAGTTAAAAATAGGAGAGGAGTTATTAAATGGAGAGTTAGAGATATTGGGAAGATGGAGGGAATATTTTGAGGAATTGTTAAATGTTGATGATAGGGAAGCTGTGATTTCGTGTATAGGGCAAGGAGGAACAACATCTTGTAGGAGTGAGGAAGAGCCAGTTGTGAGTGTGGGGGAAGTTCGTGAGGCAGTAGGTAAAATGAAAGGGGGTAAGGCAGCCCGGATTGATGGGATAAAGATAGAAATGTTAAAAGCAGGTGGGGATATAGTTTTGGAGTGGTTGGTGCAATTATTTAATAAATGTATGGAAGAGGGTAAGGTACCTAGGGATTGGCAGAGAGCATGCATAGTTCCTTTGTATAAAGGCAAAGGGGATAAAAGAGAGTGCAAAAATTATAGGGGGATAAGTCTGTTGAGTATACCTGGCAAAGTGTATGGTAGAGTTATTATTGAAAGAATTAAGAGTAAGACGGAGAATAGGATAGCAGATGAACAAGGAGGCTTTAGGAAAGATAGGGTGTGTGTGGACCAGGTGTTTACAGTGAAACATATAAGTGAACAGTATTTAGATAAGGCTAAAGAGGTCTTTGTGGCATTTATGGATTTGGAAAAGGCGTATGACAGGGTGGATAGGGGGGCAATGTGGCAGATGTTGCAGGTGTATGGTGTAGGAGGTAGGTTACTGAAAGCAGTGAAGAGTTTTTACGAGGATAGTGAGGCTCAAGTTAGAGTATGTAGGAAAGAGGGAAATTATTTCCCAGTAAAAGTAGGCCTTAGACAAGGATGTGTGATGTCACCGTGGTTGTTTAATATATTTATGGATGGGGTTGTAAGAGAAGTAAATGCGAGGGTCTTGGCAAGAGGCGTGAAGTTAAAAGATAAAGAATCACACATAAAGTGGGAGTTGTCACAGTTGCTCTTTGCTGATGACACTGTGCTCTTGGGAGATTCTGAAGAGAAGTTGCAGAGATTGGTGAATGAATTTGGTTGGGTGTGCAAAAGAAGAAAATTGAAAGTGAATACAGGAAAGAGTAAGGTTATGAGGATAACAAAAAGATTAGGTGATGAAAGATTGGATATCAGATTGGAGGGAGAGAGTATGGAGGAGGTGAATGTATTCAGATATTTGGGAGTGGACGTGTCAGCGGATGGGTCTATGAAAGATGAGGTGAATCATAGAATTGATGAGGGGAAAAGGGTGAGTGGTGCACTTAGGAGTCTGTGGAGACAAAGAACTTTGTCCTTGGAGGCAAAGAGGGGAATGTATGAGAGCATAGTTTTACCAACGCTCTTATATGGGTGTGAAGCATGGGTGATGAATGTTGCAGCGAGGAGAAGGCTGGAGGCAGTGGAGATGTCATGTCTGAGAGCAATGTGTGGTGTGAATATAATGCAGAGAATTCGTAGTTTGGAAGTTAGGAGGAGGTGCGGGATTACCAAAACTGTTGTCCAGAGGGCTGAGGAAGGGTTGTTGAGGTGGTTCGGACATGTAGAGAGAATGGAGCGAAACAGAATAACTTCAAGAGTGTATCAGTCTGTAGTGGAAGGAAGGCGGGGTAGGGGTCGGCCTAGGAAAGGTTGGAGGGAGGGGGTAAAGGAGGTTTTGTGTGCGAGGGGCTTGGACTTCCAGCAGGCATGCGTGAGCGTGTTTGATAGGAGTGAATGGAGACAAATGGTTTTTAATACTTGACGTGCTGTTGGAGTTTGAGCAAAGTAACATTTATGAAGGGATTCAGGGAAACCGGCAGGCCGGACTTGAGTCCTGGAGATGGGAAGTACGGTGCCTGCACTCTGAAGGAGGGGTGTTAATGTTGCAGTTTAAAAACTGTAGTGTAAAGCACCCTTCTGGCAAGACAGTGATGGAGTGAATGATGGTGAAAGTTTTTCTTTTTCGGGCCACCCTGCCTTGGTGGGAATCGGCCAGTGTGATAATAAAAATAATAATATATATATATATATATATATATATATATATATATATATATATATATATATATATATATATAATGTGTGTGTGTGCATCTACCTTGGCTGATACCTATCTCCATTACACCAGGGAGGAAGGAAGGGCAGCCGCCAGCTTCAGGAAGTCCCAATAGTCTAGAAAATATAGAGAATTTGCCCATCATTATATGTTTGTTCCCATAGGCTCGGAGACCCTCGGCTCATGGGGAAAGAGTGCATCTAAGTTCCTTAAGGAGCTAGGCAAATAACTCATCAGGGTAACTAGGGATCCCAGGGCAGCTAGTGTTCTGTTCCAGGACTCAACGCAGCTGTTCAGAGGGATAATGCTTGCTGTATTTTGGGCACGCGCTCCAGCTCTGAGGAGCTGGATGAGATTTTCGCGTTATAATCGGTGACAAACACGTAACAATATGTACTAGACATGTATCTCTCACACCTCGTGTACTGTATATGCCATCTTTATATCAACAATGTATCTCTTAAATTTTTTGTACCATATTTTGTATATATATATATATATATATATATATATATATATATATATATATATATATATATATATATATATATATATATATATATATAATTTCGTGCCGAATAGGCCGAACTTGCGATCTTGGCTTAAATAGCAACGCTCATCTTGCCATATAGGACAAGCGAAAATTTGTGTATGCAATAATTTCGCCAAAATCATTCTGAACCTAACGAGAAAAAATATATTTCACTGTGTTTGTTTAGTATTAAATTATTGTAAACAAATCTAAAATATATTTAGTTGGGTTAGGGTAAAATAAATTGTTCTTGTTATAATAAGGTTAGGTAAGTTTTCTAAGATTCTTTTGGTGCAAAATTATAAATTTTTACATTAACATTAATGAAAAAATATATCTTTAAACGTATAAGAGAAAATTTTAGAAAGGACTTAATTTTAAATGAGTTCTTGCTAAATGACCAGTTTTACCTATTCTGCACGACATATATATATATATATATATATATATATGTATATATATATATATATATATATATATATATATATATATATTTTTTTTTTTTTTTTTTTTTTTTTTTTTTTTTTTTTTTTATATATATAGGATGGGGTCCACCTCTGGTGTAAATTGTGGGACCCATAGCCTCGGAGAAGTGGATAAAAAGGCTTCAAGGAAGAATATTTGGATTTCTTCCTGAAGCCATTTGAATATTCCACTTCCCCTACCACCCCATCTTTTAAACTATTTTTTTTACCAATAGGAATATTTTATTACATAATATGGTACAGAAGATTTAAGAGATACATTGTTGATATAAAGGTGGCATATACGGTACATGTTGTTACGTGTGTATCACCGATTATAAGGCGAAAATCTCATCCAGCTCCTCAGAGCTGGGGCGTGTGCCCAAAATGCAGCATGCATTACCCCTTTGAACAGCCGCACTGAGCCGCTGGAACAGAAAACTAGCTGCCCTGGGATCCCTAGTTACCCTGATGAGTCTTTTTCCCAGCTCCTTAAGGAAATTAGATGCACTCTTTCCCCATGAGCCAAGGGTCTCTGAGCCTATGGGAACAAACATATAATGATGGGCAAGTTCTCCATATTTTCTAGACTTTTGGGACTCCCTAAAGCTGGCAGCTGCCCCTCCTTCCTCCCTGGTGTATTGGAGATAGGTATCAGCCAAGGTAGATGCACATATATAGTCCCACACCACCTGCTTCCCATCTGTCCAGGCTTGAAGGGTGATACCATCTGGACGCTTCTGGCTGCCGTCAGATCTGCATAGTTGCGGTGGCTCCCTTACTGCTGGGCATCCAGCTGTTGTGAGGCTCCTCTTGATAATGTTATTAACCTCCTCATGTCTTGCAATCTTTCCCTCGGATTTACGGCACACAAGACCATGGTACCCGAATCGGTCTGCTGCTTCACTGCCACAAATACACCTGTGTTCGGCGAGAATAGGGGCGGCAAGTCGAAGGGCAACACCGATGCGGATGGTCTGTGGGTCGAGGCGTGTGCCAAGGCTGCAGTTGGGAACAGCCAACAAAGTCCCCAGCATGAGGGGCTCTCACTGCTACCAGGCGGGCTCTATCCTTCCCTGACACACTCTGAAGCATCGTTGAGGCTATATTTTCCACTATTGGACCATCCCAGTGCGATTGTTTGTAGTTGTTGGGGGGAGCAGGTCTGGTTTCTGAGCCCGTTAGATTATCCCAGATCATTGCTCCGTCAATGAATTTTTGGTCCTGGACTCCAATCTTGTCCCTTAGATGTTCAGGGAGAATCGCTGCTACAAGCTCTCTGGATGCAATACACGAGGACAGAAAAGCAGGTAACGCATTCTGTGATGACTTGCGGACACCAATGCCTCCTAGTCTGACTGGAAGTGTAGCTTGGTTCCACTGCCCGTCTTCTAGATTAAGGTTAAGTACTTTCGTAAAAATCTGCCTCAGAATACTGTCATATTCGTGCAGTATAGGGTTATCATATGAAGGTGCACATCTTAGGAAATATGTCAACCTGGGCAGACTCAAGCACTTTGTGAGAAGGTACAAGGCATCGTGGGTGTCCAGATTGCCAATTCGTTGTTCCATTCTCCTTAACTCTTCCAATTTCTTCCTGAGAATTGTGTCAATGGCATTGCTTCCCAGAGGTGCTCCTAGCAAGACACTATTTGTGGGGGCAATGACTGCTGCTCCTGGTAGTTTTGATCTCACTGCATTTATCACTTGTTGACTGACTGAGATGATTTCACATTTGGATGGATTCAGGATGAGACCCATTTCCTGTCCCCGTGTCATTACCTGTGTAAGGTCATGTAGGAGGGACTCTTTTGTACCTGCTAGTGTGCCATCATCTAGGAACCAGATGTTTAGCTCGCTGGTCAGTCTGACTGTGATTTCCCTAACTGCAATACAGAAGAGAAATGGTGCAAGAGGATCTCCTTGTTGGACACCCTCCGATGATGTGATTTCATGCTCTCCAAAGAGAAGCATTGATTCCTTGCTATACCCAGCTGAAACAAAAGGGAAGAGACCAGGGAAATGTTCTTGTACTGCTGCTAATACCACGTCTCTTTTCAGGAGATTGAACGCATTCTTGAAATCTAATTTTACCACTGCATTGTCCTCAGGCAGGTTGTTGATATATGCCCTTGTTGCATGAACCGCTGCTTCACTTCCTTGAGAGACCCCAAAGCCAAGCTGGTTTGGTTGAAGCATCATGGCTGCCTGTGCACGAATACTTCGGACAGCAGCTTTGGATACGAGGCGGCGTAAGGTGTTGCCTACTGCAATTGGCCGAATTCCTCCATCCTTCTTTTTAAGTGCACAAAGTGTTGCACCAAAAAAGAAAGGTCTAATTTCATCAGGAATCAGACCAGCCAAGGAATTGTTGACGAACCTTGTGATCTCTGAAAGCAGTGTCTCTGCAATTTCCCCAATAACTGGATTAACCATTTCCTTTAAATGCTGTGGCCTTATTCCAGTGTAACCCCCAGCAGAGCCAGACGGGAACGACATTATTGCTTTGTAAATGTCTGAGTCTTCCACAATCAATGGTTCCATAGTGGGGACAGAGGTGTTGGAACTGTTGGTGCCACTGGTTTCCCTGGCAGGGTGCTTTCCTCTAAGTGCTTCAAGTCTGGGTATGATAGAGGGCATTTCCAATCAGGAGTGGTGTATGATCGTTTCTGATCGCTAAAAAGGCGGAGCCAGGAGCCGAACAGTTATTGGCGAGTACAACTAGTAATTACAACTGCTTAGTGCAACTAATAATTGCAACTGCTGAGTACAACTAGTAAGTACTACTGTTGAGTACAACCAGTAAGTACTACTGAGTACAACCATTAAGTACAGCTGCTGAGTACAACCAATAAGTGCAACTAGGATGTACAACTGCTGAGTACAGCCAATAAATACAACTGAGTACAATCAATAAGTACAACTGCTGAGTACAACCAATAAGTACAACTGTTGAGTACATCTATTAAGTACAATTGCTGAGTATAACTAGTAGGTACAATTGCTGAGTACAACCAGTAAGTACAACTGCTGAATACAACTGGGGAGTACAACTGCTGAGTACACCTAGTTAGTACAGCTGCTGAGTACAGGTAATAAGTACAGCTGGTGAGCCTGCAATATAATTTAAGAGTATAGGATTATTTATTATATCATTGTTAATATAATCTAAATCATCTGTGTAATTGTATTAGTATTGAGAGCATCTAGTATATATTAGCTAGGCTGCCAAGTTTCTCTGGCCCAGTTTAACATTTTATATTTACAGTAATATTAATAGGCTGGGGTTATAAAATCGTGTTATTTTTGGCTAGGTTGTACTATGAGGATCAGAGAAGGTTACTAGAGTATATTGATCACTGTAATTTTATTATGAGAATTTCGGGATGTGAGAAATGGGACGAGGTTCACAGGTACATTCCTGAATTATTTCATCCACATAATTTGAGAGGGGCACAACTAAGCAACAATTTACTGTACTTACCAATGTTAGTTGTACCTCAGAGCCAGATGGAATTTTAGAGAGACTAGGCTGCACCATGCCTCTCCTCCGAGACCCACACACACTCTTTCCCTCCCACAAAGTTGGGCTTATCAAATATTACAATATAAAATTATCAATAATGTTGGTAAATTACAAGATACTGAGTGGACTGTAAGATGGTTTGTGACTTGAAAAGAAAGAGGGGGGGGGGGGATCTGTTGAGTATACAACATTTACAAAAAAATATATGTATATTAATGAGTACTAACCATTTAATTACTGGATCATTATTATTTTTTTGGGAAACACACTCAAACGCTACTACTACAGCTAGAATTTGCGATGGTCAATGCAGAACTACTGTACCATATGGGTAAGCATCACTTAGCTAAAGTGTTCCTGTGGCATGCAAAGAGTACATAACCTTTATTCGACGCATGTACACACCCTCATTAAAAGGCTACCTCTCCAACCAGCGAACCAGATGCTAAGGGTCGGACGATGGGGCTCCATCGTCAGATCAGTGTCTAGGTTCAGCCAGTGAGAAGGCGGATCTGGCACTTGTGGAGGTGACGTGGTTACCACTCAGGCTTTCACCCTTGTCATTTCCATTCGAGAGCTGGTTGAAGCACGGTGGTCTGCATTCGATAGGCTTCAGTTCTGCCTTGATTACCGTGGCGTGCACTCATATCTATTGCTGTACATAGTGTACATACTGCTGTTTATACTTGGTGAAAGATAATATAAGTCAGTTTTTGGCTGTGTTTATTTTGCTCCCTTTACACCCAGGATAACAGACCCTTTTGTTCCTGGGTTGTAATAGTGCTCCTGGGAGAATTGATGTCCTTGTTGCCGAATTGTAAGGGTTTCCCCATAATATTTATCCCAATTTTTCAGTGGGAACGCATCAGCAATTTCTAAATTACGGATTGAGGCCAATATACACTCATTGAACTTCGATGACGTCCACTGACAGTGCACAATTAAAGGACCAGTGTTCGCACATTCAGTTTCAATATGACGTCTCCCCAGTCTACGTCACTCTCCGGCTGTTCCACACCCCCTTCACTAAAAATTTCTCGAAGGGTCCAAATAACATCACATTTTAATACACAATTATATTATTCATTTATATGTCCTACGTTTAGGAAAATTATGTAAAAAAATTTCACACTGGCTTTAAATGAGGGGTGTGTAAGTTTTGTCAGGGAAAGTGCAACATTGATTTTCGTTACCGATTTTTGGAAGTGGAAATTGTTTTCATAGAATAATCATATACTAGTAAAATTCTCTGATGCTCATAGTATGGTTTTCAATAAAATTTAAACAGCAGTAGTAAATGGTTATAAATGACCATAATTTTTAAAGGGGTGGACCACCGGTAAGGCAGCGGAAGGCCTCGGTCAGATGACCAAAGGCGGGTCATCATCTGACCAAGACCCGCGTCGGGAAACAGTTGTCCTGTTTCGTGACGAACCTTACCTAACCTAACCTAATAAAATTTAGACTGTAATAGGATAGGGTTTTATATATATATATATATATATATATATATATATATATATATATATATATATATATATATATATATATATATATATATATATATATATATATATGCAAAACAACCACTCTGAAAGAATAGAGAAATTCCAAGCGCTTTCGTGACTATTCACATTATCAAGGAACTATGATAGTTCTTTGATAATGTGAGTAATCACGAAAGCGCTTGGAATTTCTCTATTCTTTCAGTGGTTGTTTTGCATATATATATATATATATATATATATATATATATATATATATATATATATATATATATATATATATATATATATATATATATATATATGGTATTATTGAAATGGTGGCAGAAACTTTTTGCAACAAAAATATATTTTATTGTTTTTACAAGATTAGTTGATATTTATAATTATTAAAGATGCTAAAATATATTCTTATTTTATAAATGGTTAGGAAGCTGGTAATTAGCTGGTTTAGTGTTATTTAACATGTTTTGTGTAGGGCAGGATGTGGAGAGTGAATCAAGTGCAGTGGCGCTTGAGGCAGCACGAGGGGCGGATGTGCTGGCCTTTGCTCTGGGTTTGAACATCTTTTATCTCTGTTTAGGATGAGTCTTAGAGGATAGTTGTGGGTCCTGCAGATGTGTGAAGGGCAGGAGAGCATCCTATAGTGAGTTGTTGGAACAGCACGATAAGGATTTGTTAGACTGGGTCTTGGATTTAATTTCTTAACGAGTATAACCTAGAAGTGTGATTATTAGAGTATGATTATTTTATTTCTAGAAAGGGTAACAATGTGCCTATTTGTATTATAGTGAATCTTTTTGGGGATTATAATTGAATGTATTTTGACTTCAATTCCCCTATTGTGGTATTACATTTTTCTCTATATTTCATTCATTACATTTGGCGGCATAATCCTGATAAACTAGCGAATACAACTAGTAAGTACAGCTAGTGAGTATAACTGGCGAGTACAACCTGTGAGTACAAACAAGGAATTCAATTACGCGGAAATACCCACATGGGGTAAGAAGCAGCAAATCCGAATGCTTTTTTTTTTTGTTGTTGTTATTTGTGTGTTGAGACGCAAGGAATGCAATATTCTTTGATAAGACGCAAGGCATGTAATATTCTTTGATAAGACAAGGAATATAATATTCTTCGATGATGAGTTATTACAGTAACCTGCCTGCACGTTCTTTGTGTTGTCCCTTCATTATTGTCTCTAGGTAACGTTTACTTGCGTCTTTGCAAGTTCCTCTTACAAACTTTATGCCACACCACCATGAACGTAGTTACAGCATGTGGAAAGCGATAGACTTTCCAGAATTAAACTCGTTCTTGCGTGAAATTTCCGCTCGTACTGAAAAGCTCCAAGGTAAAAAGATTGGGTTGAGTGGAGAGGATCCAGCTTGGTGCCGCTGTTCACCCAGCAGGAAAGAGGTACCTGATTGCTAGACCACTATTGTGGATCATCTAAAGTTTGGTAGTATACTTATGATGGTATACTATACCGACAAGTTAATGAATGAGAAACGTGAAAGAACAACACTTGGGTATCCATTTGTTGAAACGTTTCGCTTGATCTACACATTAAGCTTCTTCAGTCAAATACTCGTGAATATAACGCTGGAGAGACTGTTTTTACTGTCTCTATCGTTATATTCGCCAGTATTCGACTTAAAAGGCCTGTTGTACAGAAGAAAAGTTTCGGCGAGAAGAGATACCCAAGTGTTTCATATTTGCTGTATTCATCTTACCTAAGATATGGGTGGCTTTGAAATAAGTTGAAGTGAGATCACAGCTCTTACCCTGTAAATTCGATTGTATACAAACTGTAGACTTTCAATAAATTTCACTTAGAATTTTTTGTAACTCATGGCCATCTTTCCTTACTCTTCCAGGCAAGAAAATATATTGAGAGTGCACATTTATTTGTTTCTTTATATGCTTATTAATTAGAGTAAACAGTCACTTGTCCCCTGTCCTGTTAGTAGCCTTCCACAACACACGACTTTAATGAGGCAAGATAGTATCTGCCCTGTCTATTTCTCTCAGGATTTTATATATCTTTATCAAATCTCTCTCTCTCGTCTAGGGCCGTCAGACCTTCTGAATCTTCCTGTGTATCAAATTCCTCTGAACTCCTGGACAAGTCTTGTTGAAACCGCGTGAACCTTTTCTAGCATTTTCCACCTTGCTTGATCAGGTGGTGGCTCCACACCGAGGCCGGGTATTTCCTGTTGGGTCTTATTACGTCGTGTTTGGTTTCTTAAATTCTTTCTCTAGGTTCCTGAATTCTCTTCTAAGAATCGATAGTCCCAACACATGATGATCATGTGCCGATGTTATCTGGTTTATGTCTTCTGGTTATTTACTTGAAGCGATTGTGATCATAAGATTCCTTTCTTTCTCTTTTACGGTCTTTATCTACCCTAGGTAGCATAACATTTATGGTTTCTCTTCTACTTTCCCGATTCTCACTACCTTTCATTTACTCGGGTTGAATTCCAAGAGTTATTCGTCTGAGTAACTTATCAACTTGACATCATCAGGAAACACGGACAAGTATGATTCACTCCCGTCAGCTAGATATTTTACTTGTGTGAGAAACAATAGAAGCCTCCATACTGAACCTTATGGTGCCCCACTAGTTACCCTTGCCCATTCTGGCTCTACCTCTATAACTGTTACTCTAAGTACTCTACTTGTCAAGTAGAGTACAGAGTGTATGTGAGCATTTTTTGTATTCCATCCTTTTTAGCCAACTCCTAGATTAGCTGTACCACCTTAATTGGGGTACAGCTTCTAGCTATTTTCTAGCCAGTGAAAGATAGTCCACCCAACCTGCCGTTCTTGATTTACCTTCCCTGAATTCGTGCTGGTTTTCTTTTAAAAATCCTCCCCTTTCTAGTCCCTCCACCAACCTACTTAAGAATCTTCTCCTGACTTTTTTTTATAATATATATGCCATTGAAACTGGTCTGTAGTTCAGGGCATCCTGTTCGTCTCCATTCTTGAATATAGGGACAACTTGTTCCTCTTCTGGATGCGTGGCAGCTGACCATCCTGGAGCGATCTGTTAAAGTCTTGATATCAGATCGACCAGTATTTTTGTTCGTTATTTCAGTGGCTATGGTGATTTTTGTCTGGTGCCAGTGCTTCTTTTGTTTATTTCTTTTACTAGTTTCTCTACTTCCTTCGTAGTTTATATGATTTCTAGGTTCTGTCGTTGAGTTATACGCTGTGTGTATGTGTACTCACCTATATGTGGTTGCAGGGGTCGAGTCACAGCTCCTAGCTAGGCATCTTCGCTGGTCGCTACTTGGTCCACACACTCCTTTCTTCATGAGCTTTATCGTGTACTCATCTAATTGGGGTTGCAGGGGTCGAGTCATAGTTCCTGGCCCCGCTGCACTGGTTGCTATTAGGTCCACTCTCTCCCTGCCCCATGAGCTTAATCATACCTCTTCTTAAAGCTATGCATGGATCCTGCCTCCACTACATCATTCTCCAGACTATTCCACTTCCTGACAACTCTGTGACTGAATAAATACTTCCTAACATCCCTTTGACTCCTCTGAATCTTCAACTTCCCTTTGTAACCCCTTGTTTCTGTGTCTCATCTTTGAAACATCCTGTCCCTGTCCACCTTGTCAATTCCTCTCAATATTTTGTATGTCGTTATAATGTCCCCAGCTATCCCTCCTGTCCCCCAGTGTCGTCAGGTCGATTTCCCTTAACCTCTCCTTAGCTCCGGGACTAGTCTTGTTGCACACTTTTACACTTTTTCTAATTCCTTGACGTGCTTGACCAGGTGTGGGTTCCAAACTGGTACTGCATACTCCAATATGGGCCTGACGTACACGGTGTACAGAGTCTTGAATGATTCCTTACTGAGGTGTGTGTGTGTGTATACTCCGGGAGTCAAGACTCAGCTTCTTGTCTCGCTTCCTAGACTGTTTTGATCGGTATTACTGATTTCTAGCCTCTTGGACTTTATCATAATTACCCCTGAAGTTGTGTACTGAGTTTGCTTTCATGCAAGTTAGTTCACTTTTAAACCACCTCGGAAATAAAAAAAAATACGCTGAAAATGTAATATACCGACAAGTTGATGAGTAAGATACATGTGCAGCTTTACGCGTCTCACTCATCAATATAGAAATACTTCCTTACATCCCTGTGGCTCATCTGTGTCCCTATGGCTCATCTGTGTCTTCAGCTTCCAACTGTATCCTCTTGATCCTGGTCCTCCCATCATCCTTACCAGTTTCTCTTAAGATTTTGTATGTCAAAATCATGTTTGCTCTTGTCCTCTCCGTCAAGGTCGTCAGATTCAGTTCCTTTAACTTCTCAGAGTACAATCGTCTCATTTCTAGTATTCAGTTTAGCTGCAAACCTTTGAACCTGTTCAAGTTTCTGCATATACTTGGGTCGAGTTACCTCCTTTGTTTGTACTCACCTAATTATGGTTGCAGGAGTCAAGTCATAGCTCCTGGCCCCGCCTCTTCACAGGTCGTGTGTGTGTGTGTGTATTCGCCTAGTTGCACTCACCTAGTTGTGGTTGCAGGGGTCGAGTCACAGTTCCTGGCCCCGCCTCTTCGCTGGTGTGTGTGTGTGTGTGTGTGTGTGTGTGTGTGTGTGTGTGTGTGTGTGTGTGTGTATGTGTGTGTGTGTCTGGGTACTTGTCCTCTGCTCGGCTGCTCATTCGCTGAAATGTTTCCACGCTCTCTTTTTTTCCGCTTCTCTCCCTCCCCGTCCTTAAACCTGTTTTGTGTCTGTCCGTTGACCTGTCTCTACTAGTCCGTTGACCTGTTTTTGTTTGTCCTGTGACCTGTTTTATATGTTTTTGTTTGCATGTTGTATATGTTTGGTCTCCCGCTGACGTGTTTGTGTGTGTGTGTGTGTGTGTGTGTGTGTGTGTGTGTGTATGTATGTATGTGTGTGTGTATGTGTGTGTGTGTGTGTGTGTTAGTTTTATAGTAGGTCTTGTTTGTGCTGTGTTTGGTCTCTTGCTGTTGTTTGTACTATGGTCGATCTGTTGCAAATTTTTGTGTTTTGGTTTGTCTCTTGTTGCTTTTGTGGTTGATCTCTTGTAGTTTGTGTTGTGGTTGGTCTGTTGTTTGTGTTGTGGTTGGTCTGTTGTTGTTTGTGTTGTGGTTGGTCTGTTGTTGTTTGTGTTGTGGTTGGTCTGTTGTTGTTTGTGTTGTGGTTGGTCTGTTGTTTGTGTTGTGGTTGGTCTGTTAGTACTGTGGTCTTGTTTATTCTGGGTTGGTCTGTTTATGTTGTTAATATATTTGTGTTGCTGTTGTTCCGTTTATTTTTCTGCTACCTTACAACTAGCATTTTGTGTTTATCAAACTGTGTTTGAATGTTGCTGTATGTAACTTAACCTAGACACTTGTATGACACTTATGTGTCTTTATTGAAGACGTTTCTTCAACCAGTGGATTTATTAATTCATTACAGAGTTATGTGGATGATGAGGTAATCAGTCTTGTAGAATTATACACAGAAGACAGTGGAAGGTGAGGTGATCAGGCTTGTAGAATTATACACAGAAGACAGTGGAAGGTGAGGTGATCAGGCTTGTAGAATTATACACAGAAGACAGTGGAAGGTGAGGTGATCAGGCTTGTAGAATTATACACAGAAGACAGTGGAAGGTGAGGTAATCAGGCTTGTAGAATTATACACAGAAGACAGTGGAAGGTGATGAAATCAGGCTTGTAGAATTATACACAGAAGACAGTGGAAGGTGATGTAATCAGGCTTGTAGGATTATACACAGAAGACAGTGGAAGGTGATGTAATCAGGCTTGTAGGATTATACACAGAAGACAGTGGAAGGTGAGGTAATCAGTCCCGCAGCCTTCAGATAAACACACCCGGGTGTTACACATGTGTCAATTTCTTCATCTTGTCGGTATTGTATATCATCATTTTACTGTTATATTAATCTGTTTGTGTTTGTCTGTGAATGTGTGTTGCTGTCGTCGTGTATGTTTGTATTTACTTACCAAATTATGCTTGCGGGGGGATGGGGGTTGCAGACTCAGCTCCTGGCCCCGCTCCAGCATCTCTGACTTCTGACCTCAGGCCTTATTTATTTTTAAAACTGTGTACTGAGTTTGCCTCGTCCACAGCCTCAGCTATGTCATTCCAGTTTTCAAGCAGCACCCTGAGACTAAAGAAATACTTCTTTACATCACTAACTCTCATCTGTGTCTTCAGCTTCTACCTGTGTCATCTTGATCCTGGTCCTCTTAATTCAAACAACTATCAATATCAGTCCTGTCAATTCCGTGAAGAATTTGCGCGTATTAATTGTGTCTTCCCTTGTCCTCTCCTCTGAGGTCGCCAGGTTCACTTCCTTCACTCTTTCATTGTGTATTTTTCTCTGTTCGGGTATTAGTATAGTTGCAAACCTTTGGATATTTTCGAGCTTCTCCTTGTTCTTGACCAGGATACGTGGGACAGCGGGCCTCCAGCATCAACAGCTTGGTTGACCAGGCTAGCACCAGACGAGCCTGGCCCATGGCCGGGCTCCGAGAGTAGTAAGACTATGGAAACTCATGAAAGGTGCGGGCTCCACGCTGGGGCCGCGTACTCAATGATTGCGCGTTAATAATACAGTTTGTGTATAAGGTTCTGTAGATTTTTTTTTATTCAAGTTGCTAAATACTATTTTGAGGGTTAAACGTTGATATGCCAGTGGCGTTATATGGTTTGTGTATTTTTAGTGATATGTTTATTGTTATATTTACAATCAGGCTCTTTCAATCTGGTGTATGTATGTATTTTTTAATGTTTCTATGTATGGTGCCAAATCACTATCAGACGAGTGACTACAAGCATAAAAAAGTAACAGAACAGAAACACATGAAGCGGTTTTGTAAGTTTATAAGCACATCTTCAGATTAACTAAAAGATCAGATATATATTTTGCCTCCGAAGCGGCTAGTTTATTTTGTACCGCATATCCATCCTTTGGACGGTAGCACAAGAAACCACGGTACGGATGGGGATTGAACTCGTGGCTAGTGAGTCGTAAAACTCCAGACCGGCGCGTTAACCACTGGGTCAGCTGGCTACGGTAAGATTCATCCAATTAGGTATGTTTTTACACCATAAGAAGGTTAGCATAGGCAACACTGACCACAAGAACTTATGGCTACATAAAAAGCCTAAGAACTAGGCCCTGACAGCTAAGAAGAAGAATGAAGATTAGCACTTTTTATTTTTAACTGATTTTGTAGAGAGATGCCAAAGGTTACCTCGTAGACAAAACATGAGAGAGAGAGAGAGAGAGAGAGAGAGAAATAATTCAATCTTGGTTTCCTAACACATGTCAATTATATTTGTAATAACTCAAGATACACAACTTGATGTGTTGACTCTTTCCTCTTTTTTCATCTCTCCTCTTTTGCACCTTATCTTCTTTCGTACAGCTTATGTCTTCTACTCTTCCTCTAATCCTCCTACGTGTTTCTTGTGTCTCATCTTTCTCTCACTTTCCTCTTTTTCCTCATCACACGTTATTCCTTCTCGTCTATACTTTCCTCTATCCTCCTCCTCTTCCTCCTTCCTTTCAGCCATCGTCGTGCCGTTCCGCTTGTGAGTGTAGTTACATTGAACGTTCACTTCCTCCCAGCACATCACTGGTTCCCAGCACGTCCCTGGTTCAAAGTACATCCTTGGTTCCCAGCACATCCCTGGTTCCCAGCACATCCCTGGTTCCCAGCACATTCTTGGTTCCCAACATGTCCCTGGTTCCCAGCACGTCCCTGGTTCCCAACACGTCCTTGGTTCCCAGCACATCTCAGAGAAGGAAATCTTGCGTAGGAGCAAAGTACACTCGTATGAGGCGATGCCTTCAGTTTTTCTTCGATTTTTAGAAGGCGTCACTTCTGATGATCTAAGATGCAAGTTACCTGACACTGCCGAGTGCAGCTGCTGAGAGATTGTCTTAGCACAGAGTGTTACACACATGTATGCTAGTGAGCGCACAGTGGTGTCGATGTATGTGTAGCTCACGTACATGGGAAACACACACAGCCAAAGACTTGTAAACCCACATCGAAACTTTCTGCTGAGAGTCATCTCCTAGCTAGATTAAGGACTGTCATATATTATCTAGATGTATGAGTCGAGAATAGAAAAAGCAGAAGGCTCCCTCCCCACCCTTCACTGGCGGAGAAAGTCTCGAGCATGGCGGCTAACAGATCAATAAACAACATTAGATTTTAGTAAAAGTGATAAAGGTTCAAAAGTTACTGAGGTGTCGTCCGAAAGTTAATATAATTTTATTCTACCTCAAGATAAAGTCTGAGTCTTCAGTACGTAAGGGCAGTAAGAGAGAGAACATGAAGTATAGTGGGTAACTACATCAGAGAACCGACAAGGTGATGAAATACACACTTGTGTTTTACAAGTGTCTAATACATCATGAAACATAGCCAGCGCTTTTTTTTTTATTAGGAAGGACCTTAATAACATCTTATCAAATCTCACACATAGGAGAATGAAACTTAATGACCGAAACGTCGTCATAAGTTTCAGTGTCCCATGTGCGGGTTGTGTATTGTTCCAGTCACGGTATTGTGACTTTTTATTCTTGTCAAATTTGTTTCCAAAGATGAAGCCACTGATGAAGCCACTGTGTGGCGAAACGTTTCCTGAATAAAGATTCTCATATGCTGCATAAGTGTCTCAATCTTCAACTTGTCGGTTTTTCAAACCATTCATCACAACTGTCAGCCACTGCAGCATCATGGGATCTTGTTACAAAGAATTCTTCAACACTTGTTCAACCTTTGGACGAAGACCTACTTCGACTAGTGGATGGTACCACTATGACCCTGCCTCCGCCTGCTTCACCTCACCTCACTACAGTATATAAGCCACGTCTACGGCCCTATGCTGTACATTCTACAAGATTGATGGACTGAACACATCGACTCCAGGCTGAGGGACTGATTACCTCATACTCCTCCTCTCCTTACGCCTTCCTCTTTGTATTGGACTGATGAAGCCACTGTGTGGCGAAACGTTTCCTGAATAAAGATTCTCATATGCTGCATAAGTGTCTCAATTGACACACTGGCTAGAGTGGCTAGAAGAGCTCATGCATGCAGGGCAAAGCTCCTGATCATGGGTGACTTTAACCACAAGGAGATCGATTGGGAGAACTTGGACCCACATGGGGGCCAAGATACATGGGGGGCTAAGATGATGGAGGTGGTACTGGAAAACTTCATGTACCAACACGTAAGGGACACTACAAGAGAGAGAGAGGAGAGGATGAACCAGCAAGGCTGGACTTAGTATTCACCTTGAGTAGTGCAGATATCGAGGACATCACATATGAAAGACCCCTTGGGGCCAGTGACCATGTGGTTTTAAGCTTCGAATACACAGTAGAGCTACAAGTGGAGGGAGAGGCAAGAAAGCCAGGACGAATGAAGCCAAACTACAAGAAAGGGGACTACATAGGAATGAGGAACTTCCTGAACGGGGTTCAGTGGGACAGAGAACTGGCAGGGAAGCCAGTTAATGAGATGATGGAATATGTAGCAACAAAATGCAAGGAGGCTGAGGAGAGGTTTGTACCCAAGGGTAACAGGAATAATGAAAAAGCTAAGATGAGCCCATGGTTTACCCAAAGGTGCAGGGAGGCAAAAACCAAGTGTGCTAGGGAATGGTAGAAATATAGAAGGCAAAGGACTCAGGAGAATAAGGAGAGCAGTCGTAGAGTCAGAAACGAATATGCACAGATAAGAAGGGAGGCCCAAAGACAATATGAAAATGACATAGCAGCGAAAGCCAAATCTGACCCGAAACTGTTGTACAGCCACATCAGGAAGAAAACAACAGTCAAGGACCAGGTAATCAGGCTAAGGAAGGAAGGAGGAGAGACAACAAGAAATGACCGTGAAGTATGTGAGGAACTCAACAAGAGATTCAAAGAAGTGTTCACAGAGGAGACAGAAGGGGCTCCAGAAAGACGGAGAGGTGGGGCACACCACCATGTGCTGGACACAGTGCACACAACCGAGGAAGAAGTGAAGAGGCTTCTGAGTGAGCTAGATACCTCAAAGGCAATGGGGCCAGATAACATCTCCCCATGGGTATTGAGAGAGGGAGCAGAGGCACTATGTGTACCCCTAACAACAATATTCAATACATCTATCGAAACAGGGAGATTGCCTGAGGCATGGAAGACAGCAAATGTAGTCCCAATCTTTAAAAAAGGAGACAGACATGAAGCATTAAACTACAGACCAGTGTCACTGACATGTATGCAAAATCACGGAGAAGATTATCAGGAGAAGAGTGGTGGAACACCTAGAAAGGAACGATCTCATCAACAGCAGCCAACATGGTTTCAGGGATGGGAAATCCTGTGTCACAAACCTACTGGAGTTCTATGACATGGTGACAGCAGTAAGACAAGAGAGAGAGGGGTGGGTGGATTGAATTTTCTTGGACTGCAAGAAGGCGTTTGACACAGTTCCACACAAGAGATTGGTGCAAAAACTGGAGGACCAAGCAGGGATAACAGGGAAGGCACTACAATGGATCAGGGAATACTTGACAGGAAGACAGCAGCGAGTCATGGTACGTGGCGAGGTGTCAGAGTGGGCACCTGTGACCAGCGGGGTCCCACAGGGGTCAGTCCTAGGACCAGTGCTGTTTCTGGTATTTGTGAACGACATGACGGAAGGAATAGACTCTGAGGTGTCCCTGTTTGCAGATGACGTGAAGTTGATGAGAAGAATTCACTCGATCGAAGATCAGGCAGAACTACAAAGGGATCTGGAGAGGCTGCAGACCTGGTCCAGCAATTGGCTCCTGGAGTTCAATCCCACCAAGTGCAAAGTCATGAAGATTGGGGAAGGGCAAAGAAGACCGCAGACGGAGTACAGTCTAGGGGGCCAGAGACTACAAACCTCACTCAAGGAAAAAGATCTTGGGGTGAGTATAACACCAGGCACATCTCCTGAAGCGCACATCAACCAAATAACTGCTGCAGCATATGGGCGCCTAGCAAACCTCAGAACAGCATTCCGACATCTTAATAAGGAATCATTCAGGACCCTGTACACCGTGTACGTTAGGCCCATATTGGAGTATGCGGCACCAGTTTGGAACCCACACCTAGCCAAGCACGTAAAGAAACTAGAGAAAGTGCAAAGGTTTGCAACAAGACTAGTCCCAGAGCTAAGAGGTATGTCCTACGAGGAGAGGTTAAGGGAAATCAACCTGACGACACTGGAGGACAGGAGAGATAGGGGGGACATGATAACGACATACAAAATACTGAGAGGAATTGACAAGGTGGACAAAGACAGGATGTTCCAGAGATTGGACACAGTAACAAGGGGACACAGTTGGAAGCTGAAGGCACAGATGAATCACAGGGATATTAGGAAGTATTTCTTCAGCCACAGAGTAGTCAGTAAGTGGAATAGTTTGGGAAGTGATGTAGTGGAGGCAGGATCCATATATAGCTTTAAGCAGAGGTATGATAAAGCTCACGGCTCAGGGAGAGTGACCTAGTAGCGATCAGTGAAGAGGCGGGGCCAGGAGCTCGGACTCGACCCCCGCAACCTCAACTAGGTGAGTACAAGTAGGTGAGTACACACACACACACACACACACACACACACACACTGGTTTGGTACACAAACGCGGATGGAATAACGAATAAATATGAGGAGTGGCACGAAAGAATCAGCGAGAAATCCCCAGACATCATAGTAGTCACAGAAACGAAACTCGCTGAGACAGTAACATATGCAGTCTTCCTACCGGGTTATCAGATCATGAGGAAAGATAGAAGGAGTAGAGGGGGAGGAGGGGTTGCACTGCTCATAAAAAACGGATGGGGATTTGAGGAAATGGAAGGTATGAACATGATTGGAGAAAGGGACTACATGGTAGGTACAGTTCAGTCTGGAGAACATAAAGTAGTCATTGGAGTGATGTATAACCCACCACAGAACTGCAGGAGGCCAAGAGAGTAGTATGAAGAAAACAACAGAGGGATGTTGGACACACTGGCTGAGGTGGCAAGAAAAGCTCACTCGAGCAGAGCAAAGTTACTGGTAATGGGCGATTTCAACCACAGGGAAATCGACTGGGAAAATCTGGAGCCACTTGGGGGTCCCGAAACATGGAGAGCCAAGATGATGGATGTGGTACTTGAAAACCTCATGCATCAATATGTCAGGGACACTACCAGAGAGAGAGATGGGAGGATGAACCAGCAAGACTGGATCTTGTGTTCACCCTGAGCAATTCAGACATTGAGGACATCACTTACGAGAGGCCCCTTGGAGCTAGCAATCACGTGGTTCTGAGTTTTGATTATATAGTAGAGTTACAAGTGGAGAAGGGAACAGGAATTGAATGGGAAAAGCCAAACTATAAAAGGGGGGGACTATACAGGTTTGAGGAACTTCCTACAGGAGGCTCAGTGGGACAGAGAACTGGTAGGAAAATCAGTAAACGAGGTGATGGAATATGTAACAACAAAGTGCAAGGAGGCAGAGGAAAGGTTTGTTCCCAAGGGAAATAGAAATAGGAAGACCAAAGCGAGTCCTTGGTTTACCCGAAGGTGTAGGGAGGCAAAAACTAAGTGCACCAGAGAATGGAAAAGGTACAGGAGGCAAAGGACCCAGGAAAATAAGGAGATTAGTAGAAGAGCCAGAAACGAGTATGCACAGATAAGGAGGGAGGCCCAGCAACAGTACGAAAACGACATAGCATCTAAAGTCAAGTCTGACCCGAAACTGCTGTATAGCCACATTAGGAGGAAGACAACAGTCAAAGACCAGGTGATAAGGCTGAGGAAAGAAGGTGGGGAACTCACAAGAAACGATCAAGAAGTATGTGAGGAGCTCAATATGAGATTTAATGAAGTATTTACAGTGGAGACAGGAAGACCTCTGGGAGGACAGAACAGAGGGGGACACCAGCAAGGAATATACCAACAAGTGTTGGATGACATACATACAAATGAGGAGGAAGTGAAGAAGCTGCTAAGGGACATTGATACGATACCTCAAAGGCAATGGGACCGGACATCTCCCCATGGGTCATTAGAGAGGGAGCGGATATGCTGTGTGTGCCACTTACCACAATTTTCAACACATCCCTGGAAACTGGGCAACTACCTGGGGTATGGAAGACGGCAAATGTAGTTCCCATTTTTAAAAAAGGAGACAGAAAAGAGGCACTAAACTTTAGACCTGTGTCACTGACGTGTATAGTATGCAGAGTTATGGAGAAGATTATCAGGAGGAGAGTGGTGGAGCACCTGGAACGGAACAAGAGTATAAACGCCAACCAGCACGGATTCATGGAAGGCAAATCCTGTGTCACAAAGCTTCTGGAGTTTTATGATAAAGTAACGAAGTAAGACACGAGAGAGAGGGGTGGGTTGATTGCATCTTCTTGGACTGCAAGAAGGTCTTTGACACAGTTCCTCAAAAGAGATTAGTGCAGAAGCTAGAGGATCAGGCACATATAACAGGAAGGGCACTGCACTGGATCAGAGAATACCTGACAGGGAGGCAACAACGAGTCATGGTACGTGATGAGGTATCACAGTGGGCACCTGTGACGAGCGGGGTCCCACAGGGGTCTGTCCTAGGACCAGTGCTATTTTTGGTATATGTGAACGACATGATGGAAGGGTTAGACTCAGAAGTGTCCCTGTTCGCAGATGATGTGAAGTTAATGAGGAGAATTAAATCAGATGAGGATCAGGCAGGACTTCAAAGAGACCTGGACAGACTGGACACCTGGTCCAGCAAGTGGCTTCTCGAATTTAACCCCGCCAAATGCAAAGTCATGAAGATCGGGGAAGGGCACAGAAGACTGCAGACGGAGTATAGGCTAGGTGGCCAAAGACTGCAAATCTCGCTCAAGGAGAAAGATCTTGGGGTGAGTATAACACCGAGCATGTCTCCAGAAGCACACATCACCCAGATAACTGCTGCAGCATATGGGTGCCTGGCAAACCTGAGAACAGCGTTCCGATACCTTAGGAATCGTTCAAGACACTGTACACCGTGTACGTCAGGCCCATACTGGATTATGCAGCACCTGTTTGGAGCCCGCACTTGATCAAGCACGTCAAGAAATTAGAGAAAGTGCAAAGGTTTGCGACAAGGTTAGTTCCAGAGCTAAGGGGAATATCCTATGAAGAAAGGTTAAGGGAAATCTGCCTGACGACACTGGAGGACAGGAGATTCAGGGGAGACATGATAGCGACATATAAAATACTGTGCGGAATAGACAAGGTGGACAAAGACAGGATGCTCCAGGGAGGGGACACAGAAACAAGAGGTCACAATTGGAAGTTGAAGACTCAGATGAGTCAAAGGGATGTTAGGAAGTATTTCTTCAGTCATAGAGTTGTCAGGCAGTGGAATAGCCTAGAAGGTGACGTAGTGGAGGCGGGAACCATACATAGTTTTAAGACGAGGTTTGATAAAGCTCATGGAGCAGGGAGAGAGAGGACCCAGTAGCAACCGGTGAAGAGGCGGGGCCAGGAGTTAAGACTCGACCCCTGCAACCACAAATGGGTGAGTACACACACTGTTCATCAAAAATCAATGGGATTTTGATGAGCTGGAGAAAGGAGACAGACAAGCAAGAGACTACATAATAAAAATACTTCAGTCTGAAGGTTCCAAGGTGGTAATTGCAGTGATGTATAACCCACCACAGAACAGCAGGAGGCCAAGGCAAGAGTATGATGAGAGTAATAAAGCGATGGTTGACACACTGGCTTAAGTAGCCAGAAGGGCTCATGCGAGCAAGGCAAAGCTGCTGATTATGTGTGACTACAATCACAAGGAAATCGACTGGAAGAACCTGGAGCCATATGGGGGACCAGAAACGTGAAGTGTTCCTGTTTGCAGATGATGTGAAGTGGATGAGAAGGATTAAATCGCACGAGGACCAGGCAGTACTACAAAGGGATATGGACAGGCTGTAGGCCTGGTCCAGAAACTGACTCATAAGAACATAAGAAAGAAGGAACACTGCAACAGGCCTACTGACCCATGCGGAGCAGGTCCATGTCCCCCCCCCCCCGGATTAGCCCAATGACCCACCCAGTCTGGTCACCTAAACTCAAGGATGGAGCAGTGCACCAGACCCAGCAGCACAAGCTAGTCAGGTCCAACTCACACCCTCCCACACCCACTCATGTATTTATCTAACCTATTTTTAAAACTACACAACGTTTTAGCCTGAATAACTGTACTCGGGAGTTTGTTCCACTCATCCACAACTCCATTACCAAACCAGTGCTTTCCTATATCCTTCCTGAATCTGAATTTTTCCAACTTGAAACCATTGCTGCGAGTCCTGTCTTGGCTGGAAATTTTCAGCATGCTATTTACATCCCCTTTATTTATTCCTGTTTTCCATTTATACACCTCGATCATATCCCCCTAATTCTACGCCTTTCGAGAGAGTGCAGATTCAGGGCCCTCAGTCTATCCTCATAGGGAAGATTTCTGATACATGGGATCATCTTTGTCATCCTCCTCTGTACTTTTTCCAGAGCATTTATATCCATTCTGTAATACGGTGACCAGAACTGAGCAGCATAGTCTAAATGAGGCCTAACCAAGGATATATAGAGTTGAAGAACAACCTGAGGACTTCTATTATTTATACTTCTAGTTATGAAGCCAAGAATTCTGTTAGCTTTATTGCGAACACTAATGCACTGTTGTCTTGGTTTTAGATTACTGTTAACCAGAACTTCTAAATCCTTTTTGCAATCAGTAGTATTAAGACCTACATTATTTAGTTTATATGTGTCATGGTTATTTAACTGTCCAACATTTAGAACTTTGCATTTGTCAATATTAAGCCGCATCTGCCACTTCTCCGACCATTGTATCAGTCTATTCAAATCATCCTGGAGTGCTCTAGTGTCCTCATTAGAATGAATTGGACGGCCTGTTTTGGTGTCATCAGCAAATTTGCTTATGTCGCTCTTTATTCCCTCATCTATGTTGTTTATGTAAATTGTGAACAACAACGGGCCCAACACTGACCCCTGAGGAACACCGCTTGTGACGTGCCCCCATTCTGATTTCTCCCCATTTATGCAAACTCTCTGCTGTCTTTTTGTCAGCCATGCCTCTACCCAGGAAAAAATTTCTCCTCCTATTCCGTGTGCCTTAAGTTTCCTCAATAGCCTCTGGTGTGGAACTCTATCGAAAGCCTTACTGAAGTCCATATACACCATATCATATTCATTACCATGATCTACCTCCTCAAACACCTTAGTGAAAAAAGTTAGTAAATTCGTAAGACAGGAACGCCCCTTTGTAAAACCGTGTTGAGATTTATTAATCAATCTGTGCCTGTCAAGATGGCTACGAATTGCTTCGGCAATTATTGATTCCATAAATTTTCCCACTATGGAGGTAAGGTTTATTGGTCTATAGTTTGAAGCCAAGGACCTGTCACCTGCGTTGTAAATAGGAATTACATTTGCCATTTTCTACTAATCAGGCACTATGCCAGTTTATAGTGATATGTTAAAAAGATTAACCCAAGGTATGCTAAGTTCCTCTTTACATTCTTTTAACACCCTTGCAAACAGTTCATCTGGGCCTGGGGATTTGTTAGGTTTTAGTTTCTCTATTTGTTTGAGGACCATGTCACTAGTTACCGCAATCGTACATAGTTTATCATCCTGTTCTACATAATCTATTATTTCAGGAATATCGCTAGTATGATGATAAATTAGACACATGTGCAACTCTTGGGTATCTTTATTAAGGAAACGTTTCGCCACACAGTGGCTTCATCAGTCCACACACAGGTGAAGCTTGAAGAACAGGGGGAGAATGAGGTAATCAGTCCCTCAACCTTGAGTCGATGTGGTCAGTCCATCAATCTTGAATAGAATACGGCACATGAGCGGAGAAGGAGCTTATAAACTGTAGGCAGGAGAGGTGCAGCAGTCGTAGGTGGTGTCACATTTGTCCAATGTGGAAGAACCATTCATCTACAATCCTGTCAGACACTGCAACTTCTTGGGATCTTAATACTTGGGAATTCTTCGCTTGCCTAACCCTTGGACACGACCTACTTCCACATTGGGCAAATGTGACACCACCTACGACTGCTGCACCTCTCCTGCCTATGGTTTATAAGCTGCTTCTCCGCTCATATGCCGTATTCTATTCAAGATTGATGGACTGACCACATCGACTCAAGGTTGAGGGACTGATTACCTCATTCTCCTCCTGTTCAAGCTTCTCCTGTGTATGGACTGATGAAGCCACTGTGTGGCGAAACGTTTCCTTAATAAAGATACCCAAGAGTTGCACATGTGTCTAATTTATCAACGTGTCGGTTCTGTGAACCATTCATCTACAATCGCTTGTATTTTCCTGGGTAAAAACTGAGAGGAAGTAGGTATTTAGAATCTCACACATATCCTTATCACTGTCAGTGATCTGACCAGAGTTACTCTTAAGTGGGCCAATCTTGTCCCTAATCTTACTTCTGTATACCTGAAAGAACCCTTTTGGGTTAGTCTTTGAATCCCTTGTGACCTTAGCCTCATAATCCCTTTTTGCTTTCTTATTCCTTTCTTTATTTCTCTCTTTAATTGAATATATTGATTTCTTAACTGCCCATCCTCTTCAAGGGGGGCTCCTTGGCGTGGTGAAGAGGCTCTTGGTCTGAGGAATTAGCCCTGTCGGTCTTCTTCCTCAGACCGAACCTAATTACCCCCCATTCTTCCCTCCCCTATCCCATCCTCCCCTTTTTCCATTCCTCCTCCTCCTCCCCACCCCTCGCTTTTGCCCTTCCTCTTTTTGGCCTTTGGGATTTCTCCCACAGGCGCGCTAGTTCCTAGGTAGGGGAAAGGACACCGGGGTCCATCCCATTCTGTTGAGGTTCTTGGCGGTGGCGTAGTTTGCCGTGGAATCTGGATCGCCTGGGGATGTCCCGATCCCTCTCCAGTATCCCGGAGTAGCTTTGGGTGTCTTTTGGGCGACGAGTGTATCTCTGGAAGCCACCTTTCGGATTCCGGGGGTGGTGGCCGAAGGAGGTATGCTTTGTGGCGGATATCCGGCCGCTCTCTCTTTTGTCCACCGAGGTAGCTCGGCAGATGTGAGGTTGCTATCCCAGATTGCTGGTTTACTGGCATGAAGGGTAGGGTATGGCACGGGTTCCATACTGCATCTGCGCTACTAGCGGTGCTGAGGTCCTCTTGGGCGCGGAGGGAGATTTCCGGCCCTTTCATTCCTCCTGGGAACTATTCCTCCCCGCTCCCCCCTTTTTTTATTCTTTTTTTTATATTTATTTTTTTTCTTTCTTTTTTTTCTTAAAAACAAAAAGCAAAGGAGTAACCTAACCATGGAGAACCCAATCCATGAACCCGCTACCCCTGGGCCCCTTCTTGATACTGCACCCCATTCTGACCCTGCCTTGTGTTTAGACCACTCTTCGGACACTCCTGATGCCCCTGTACCTTTGCTGGTGCTGTTTCCTCACCCGCTTCAGGTACCTGGGCTTCGACTGACTCCTTCGATTTGTCTGAACTCCGCTCTCCTTTGACTATACTTCCGGCTTCTCCCTCTACAGTATTGCAATTTTCGAATCGCCCGCCCATTTCACGCCGGACCAACTCCAGTCCTACTCCTAAACGCCAACGTCAATCTCCTGATGATGCTCCTTCGTTACCTTCCCATTCTACTCGGAAAAGACCGACACGTCAAGCACTCCCTCTCCACGCTCAGTTTCGGACCACACAATGGACTAAATTCTTTACTTTAAGACCGACTTCTTCTTCTGCCTACCTTTCTGACCATAGTATTGGCAATGCGCTCCTGCGTCATGTTGGTAGAGATATTTCATTTCATGCTCTCAAGAGTGGTATGCGCATCGTCACTGTCCAGAATGCTACCCAAGCTCATGATCTTTCTCTCCTTTCGAATATCGATACTACTCCTATCACTATTGAAAAACATCTTTCTCTCAATTCTTGTAGTGGTACTGTCATTCTGCCCCATACCATAGTCCAACAGAATTTCCAATCATGTGGCAATGACATTTTTGAACAGCTGGAACTCCAGGATCTCCCAATCCTCAAAGTAGACACTTATGTCCTTCCTGCCCGGGGGCAGAGATGTTACCCTTGCAATGTGGCTCGTTTAACTTTTGACAGCCAAGAACTCCCATCCTCTGTATATGTCGCGGGACATCGGTTACAAGTTCGAAAGGTGATACCTACACCGCAACAATGTAGAAATTGCTGGCGTTTTGGTCACCCAGCGAAATATTGCAGATCTATGGCCAAATGCCCAGTCTATGGTGCCGACAACCATTCTAATACATCTTGCAGTCAACCTCCATCTTGCCTTAATTGTAATGAAGCTCACCCTTCGTACTCCCGCCGTTGCCAGGTCTACTTATGCTATGGCAGTTACTCATCTCCGCCTCCAAGGGAGATTACCCCGTTTTTCTTATTCTCGTGTTTCCAAACATCCCCCCACTTCTGGGGTCCCATCTTCTGCAGCCTCCTCTGTTGTTACCCCTCCCATAGCCACTCCGGCATCTAATCCTTTTGCTGTCCTTGGCTCTGACGTCCCGACTACAACTCAGTCTGTTCTCACATCTTCGCGTTCTTCCTCACAAGCCCCAGTATCGACAAGACCTCGTACGACACCTAATACCAATCGCCCCTCTACTTCTCAGAAGTCCAAAAAATCCACATTGCTCAAATTTTCTTTGCCCCTTCCTTCCCTTCTTCCACCTCCACACTTTTACCTTTCCAGTCTCTGTACCTAGTTCTTCCCCTCTCTCTGGCTCTATTACAAGTGTGGAGATTCACCCTCCTCCTCGTACTATGCCTTCCACCCCCGTCCCCTCCCAAGTTTCTCCCTCTTCTGCCACCTCCCAGGTTTCTGCCTCTTCTGTCCCCCCCCACACTTCATCTCCAGTCCCTTACACTCTTCCCTCCCCCTCTACTTTGGTACAGTCCATTACTGTCCCAATCTTTACTCACCCTCCTCCTTCTATCTCCAATATGGTCTCCCATACATCTTTGAATTCAGAAACACTTGAAGCCATTTCAGAATATATTGCAGAGACTAAACCTTCAATGGACACTGATTCACTTCCTGTTCCTTCTCTTCCCTCTCCTCCATCTTCACAACCCCAATTCTTCGCAACGCTCCGTTCCTTCGCTACTTGAACGTCTTCCAATGCCACCATACGTTGACTTTTCTAACCCCTCTAGTCCGTAGGTGCCTTTACCTACAGATTCCTGGTATTTTCTTCATCGCCAATCATGGCCTATTTACAGTGGAATATCCGCGGCCTCAGGGGTAATCGGGGTGAGCTTCAGATGTTGCTTTCCAGGTTTTCCCCTGTTGGTGCTTGCTTACAAGAACCAAAATTACACTCGGCTGTCTTCCAACCTATCTCAGGCTATAATTTATTGTATTCTTCGGATCCTTTCTCAGATGGGACCTTTAATGAAAGTGCCCTTCTTCTACGCAATGATATTCCGTACTGTCAACTATTTGTCCATGCCTCACTGCATTACACTGCAGCCCGTATCCACTTGAATAAGTGGTTTACAATATGTTCTTTATATCTCTCTCCTTCTCGAGCATTTTCTATCCCAGACTTTGCCTTTCTTGTTTCATCCTTACCACCACCACTTCTGTTACTTGGTGATTTTAATGCCCACCATTTCCTCTGGGGGGGGGTCTCATTGTGACTCACGTGGCATCCAGTTGGAGGCTTTTCTCGCCTCTCACCCCCTCCATGTTTTAAATACGAGTACTCCCACCCATTTTGATCCTCGTACTCATACTCTCTCTTGCATCGATCTATCAGTCTGCTCTTCCTCCACTGCACTAGACTTCACCTGGTCTGTTCTACCGGACTTACATGACAGCGATCATTTTCCGATCATTCTTACTTCTCCTTCCTATTCACCACCTTTCCGTAGCCCTCGCTGGCAATTTGATCGGGCAAATTGGGATCTTTACTCACACCTCACTGCTTTTAGTGAGGTTCCTTCTCATCCTCCATTGATGAGCTCCTACACATCTTCTCGATGTCAGTTTATACCGCAGCTTCTCATTCTATACCCCAAACCTCAGGCAGGCATTCTCAGAAGTGCGTGCCTTGGTGGTCTCCTGCTTGTGCTCGTGCAGTACGTTTGAAACGTGCTGCATGGGGCAGGTACCGGTACAATAGAACTGCTGAGAGACTTCTTGATTTTAAGCAGAAGCGTGCGATCGCTCGCCGTGTCATCCATGAAGCTGAACGCACTTGTTGGCGAGACTATGTTTCCACCATCACCTCTGCTTCTTCTATGAGTGCAGTCTGGAAAAAAGTGAGGAAATTGAGTGGTAAATACTCTCCTGACCCGGCTCCTGTTCTACGGGTCGCTGGTGTTGATGTAGCAAACCCTCTCAATGTTGCCATTGAACTTGGCACACATCTGGTCCGTATTTCCCGAGGGCTCCATCTATGCCCCTCGTTTCTTTCCTTAAAGTCTGCCAGAGAGTTAGTACCCTTGGACTTTTCTTCTCTCAGAGAAGAACAGTATAATGTGCCTTTTACACTTCAAGGACTGGAGGCAACGCTCTCAGCTTACCGATCATCGGCAGCTGGGCCTGACGACATTCATATTCGTATGTTACAACATTTACATCGGTCAGCCCTTGTAGTCCTCTTACACCTCTTCAATCTTATTTGGGCACAAGGAGTTCTTCCTCAGCTGTGGAAATCTGCCATTGTTCTCCCTACCCGCAAACCGGGTACTACAGGACATGATGCCTCCCCCTATCGTCCCATCGCTCTTACTAGTGCAGTTTGCAAAGTGATGGAACATCTCGTAAATCGACGTTTAATGTGGTATTTAGAGACACACAACAGTCTCTCCGCTAGTCAATATGGCTTTCGTAAGGGTCGTTCTACCATAGACCCCATACTACGCTTGGATATGTATGTTCGTAATGCCTTTGCGAATAATCACTCAGTTATTGCCATATTTTTTGACCTTGAGAAGGCATATGACACAACATGGAGGTATAATATTTTGGCCCAGGCCCATTCCTTAAGCCTCCGAGGCAATCTACCATCCTTCCTTAAGAACTTTTTAACTGACAGACATTTCCGTGTTCGAGTCAATAATGTTCTTTCCCCGGACTTCGTCCAAGCTGAAGGTGTCCCTCAGGGATGTGTTCTAAGCACAACACTTTTTCTCCTTGCTATAAATGATTTGGCCTCTGTTCTTCCACCCAATATTTGGTCATCACTCTATGTTGATGACTTCGCTATTGCTTGTGCAGGCGCTGACTGTCATCTTATTGCAGTTTCTCTCCAGCATGCGGTCGACCGTGTTTCCACTTGGGCCACCACGCATGGGTTTAAATTTTCAAGTACCAAAACTCACCAAATTACTTTCACTAGACGCTCTGTTATCTCCGATCATCCTTTGTATCTCTATGGCTCCCGTATCCCCGAACGTGATACAGTCAGGTTTCTAGGCCTTCTCTTTGACCGTAGGTTATCCTGGAAACCTCACATTACCTCTCTGAAGGCAACTTGTCACAGCCGGCTAAACCTTCTTAAAACCCTTGCTCATCTTTCCTGGGGAGCTGATCGTCGAACTCTGCTTCGCCTACATTCAGCCCTCGTTTTATCGAAACTCGATTATGGTGACCAGATTTATTCCGCGGCCTCTCCTGCTACTCTCTCTAGCCTTAACTCTATCTATCACCAAGGATTACGTTTGTGCCTTGGTGCTTTTCGCTCTTCCCCTGTTGAGAGCCTCTATACAGAAGCGAATGTTCCATCCTTGTCTGATCGCCGTGATGCCCATTGCCTTCGCTACTATGTACGCTCTCACGATCTACACAATCCTTCCATTTATAGAATGGTCACCGATATTAGTAGACATTCTTTATTCGTTCGCCGCCCCTGTTTGCTCCGTCCCTTTTCTCTTCGCCTACATTCACTCTTGTCTTCCCTTCAGTTACCACCTTTATATGTTCATGTAGCATCTCACTTTTCCCTACCCCCCTGGGAAGTTCCAGCTGTTCGGGTCTGTTCTTTCTTACTCCCTTGCTCGAAAGCTCAACTGCCTACGGTGGCTTCCCGCACTGTTTTTCTTGATCACTTCCACTCCCATTCTCATGCCACTGCTGTGTACACAGATGGCTCTAAGTCTTCAGACGGCGTCGGATTTACAGCAGTGTTTCCGGACAGCGTCATGTGGGGGCATTTACTATCTTCAGCTAGCATTTTTACTGCTGAACTGTATGCCATTCTTGCAGCACTTATTCGTATCGCATCTATGCCTGTGTCATCATTTGTAGTAGTCTCAGACTCCCGTAGTGCTCTACAGGCTATAGGAAAATTTGATACATCTCATCCCCTAGTTCTCCGTATCCAACTTTGGCTACGCCGTATCTCTACCAAACATAAGGATATTGTTTTTTGTTGGGTCCCTGGCCATGTTGACGTACAGGGCAATGAACAGGCAGACACTGCTGCGCGGTCAGCAGTACATGACCTACCAATTTCCTATCGAGGTGTTCCATTTCTGGACTATTTTGCTGCAATAGCTACCCACCTTCGCACCTGTTGGCAACAACGTTGGTCAACTCTGCTCGGTAACAAACTTCATTCTATTAAACCGAGCATAGGTTACTGGCCGTCTTCTTGTCATCAGTGCCGAGGTTGGGAGACCACTCTCTCCCGCCTTCGCATTGGCCACACTCGTCTTACTCATGGGTATCTCATGGAGAGGCACCCTGTTCCTCTCTGTGAGCAGTGTCAAGTTCCAGTATCAATTAGCCACATTCTGTTAGACTGCCCTCTCTATCAACGAGCACGCAGAATTTACTTCCAACGTCGTCTTCGTTCTACTACTCTCTCTTTACCTTCCCTTCTTGCTGATGGACCCTCCTTTAATCCTGACTCTCTCATTGACTTCTTGACAACGACTGATTTACTCCACAAACTCTGTTGATACTTTTCGCACTTCCCTCAGCCCTTTCTAGTTCAGTCTCTTGCTGCCCTTTACCCTTTCACCATCCACTACCCCACTGTTATCCGTAACCTATTACTCATCCATCTCCCTTTTGCCACCTGATGCCCTCGCTTCCTTCCTGCCCTGCAGCGCTGTATAGTCCTTGTGGCTTAGCACTTCATTTTGATTATAATAATAATTAACTGCCCATTTCCTCTTTTGATGTGCCTATATATGCCTCTCTTTTGACCAATGAGATGTTTTAATCTATTGTTCATCCATTTGGGATCATTTTTGTTAGATCTTATTTCCCTACTCAGAACAAAAGTTGTCTGGGCAGCTAGAACTATAATGTTGGTAGAATTACCGACAATATGTAAAGTAAAAGGACACAAGTGCAACTAATGTGACATTTTATTGTGGCAACGTTTCGCTCTCCAGGAGCTTTGTCAAGCCGTTACAAACAATACATGGACACAGAGGGTATATATAGGCTCAGAGTGAGGTGCAATATTAGTAGTAGTAGTAGTAATACAATATGTAAGAACAATTAACTTGCACATGAGTAAACGATATAAAAGCTATTACTTGGGAAACATAAAAATTGGTTAGACAAATATTTCTATTGGAGGCTGGATAGAGAAGGCCTCCAATAAAAATATTTGTCTAACCAATTTTTGTTTCCCAAGTAATAGCTTTTATATCGTTTACTCATGTGCAAGTTAATTGTTCTTACATATTGTATTACTACTACTGCTACTACTACTACTAATACCACTAATATTGCACCTCACTCTGAGGCTATATATACCCTCTGTGTCCATGTACTGTTTGTAACGGCTTGATAAAGCTTCTGGAGAGCGAAACGTTGCCACAATAAAATGTCACATTAGTTGCACTTGTGTCCTTTTACTTTACACAGGTATTAAGTCTGAAGTAACACATACAGAGTCTGTTTGGATAGAATTTTCAGAGGGGCATGAAAAACTGATTTTAGGAGTGATATACCGTCCCCCTAACTTAGATAGGGACCAAGGGAAACTACTATGGGAGGAAATTGTTAAGGCCACAAGGCACGATAATGTAGTAATTCTAGGAGACTTTAACTTTAGGCATGTTGATTGGAATTTCTTGACTGGGAATTTAGAATCGTACGACTTCTTAGAAGTATTTCAGGATTGTTTTTTGAAGCAGTTTGTGACAGAACCTACAAGGGGAAATAACCTGCTTGACTTAGTTATGGCAAACAATGAATCCCTTGTTAATAATTTAGAAATTTCAGAGGAACTGGGTGCTAGCGACCACAAATCAATTACATTTAGCATTGAATGGAAGTACGATAGTAGCGATAACTCAGTAACAGTCCCAGATTTTCGCTTAGCAGATTACGATGGGCTTAGAGAACACTTATCATCTGTTGACTGGGGTAACGAAGAGAGCTATCAATATGACAGTTTTCTGAACACTATACATGCTGCTCAAAGAGCGTTTATCCCATATAAAGAAATTAGATCAAATAGAAATGACCCAAAATGGATGAATAATAGGCTCAAATATCTACTAGGGCATAAGAAAGGAATTTATAGGCGTATCAAAAGAGGTGAGGGTCATCTTATGAATCAGTATATTGACATTAAGAGGGACATTAAAAAGGGGATAAGAAAAGCTAAAAGGGACTATGAAATTAAAGTTGCTAGGGATTCTAAAACTAACCCAAAAAGTTTTTTCCAGGTCTATAGAACAAAAGTTAGAGATAAGATAGGTCCCCTTAAAAATAACTATGGACACCTTACTGACAATGAGAATGAAATGTGCTTGATTTTAAATAATTATTTTCTCTCAGTTTTTACACAGGAAGACACTAACAATATTCCAGTAATTAATTTTTACAGTGGGCTAGAAGAAGATAAATTATGTAACATCACAGTCACTAGTGAGATGGTTGTGAGGCAGATAGACAGACTGAAGCAAAATAAGTCGCCGGGTCCTGATGAGGTTTTTTCAAGGGTTCTTAAGGAATGCAAAATGGAACTCTGTGAACCATTAACTAATATTTTTAATTTATCTCTTCAAACAGGTGTAGTGTCTGATATGTGGAAGATGGCTAATGTAACTCCTATTTTTAAAACAGGGGACAAGTCGTTACCGTCAAATTACCGCCCAATAAGCCTGACCTCAATTGTAGGCAAATTACTAGAGTCAATTATAGCTGAGATTATAAGAAGCCATCTCGATAAGCATAGCTTGATTAATGATACTCAGCATGGATTCACAAGAGGCCGGTCTTGTCTAACTAATTTATTAACTTTCTTCAGTAAAGCTTTTGAGGCTGTTGACCACAATAAAGAATTTGATATTATTTACTTAGATTTTAGTAAGGCTTTTGATAGAGTTCCGCACCATAGACTGTTAAAGAAAGTGGCAGCTCATGGCATTGGGGGAAAAGTGCTCTCGTGGATCGAGTCATGGCTCACTGACAGGAAGCAGAGAGTGTCCATAAATGGGGTTAAATCCGAGTGGGGATCTGTAACAAGTGGCGTTCCACAGGGATCAGTCTTGGGCCCGTTGTTGTTTATAATATATATCAATGATCTTGATGAGGGAATTACTAGTGATATGAGCAAATTCGCCGATGACACAAAGATAGGTAGGATAATTGATTCAAACGTAGATGTTAGGGAACTTCAGGAGGATTTAAACAAACTCTATTCTTGGTCAGAAAAGTGGCAGATGCAGTTCAATGTAGATAAGTGCAAGGTTCTGAAGCTTGGGAGTGCCCATAACCCTAGTACTTATAAATTAAATGATGTAGAACTTAGCCATACAGATTGCGAAAAGGACTTGGGGGTTATGGTGAGCAGCAACCTTAAACCAAGACAGCAATGCCTAAGCGTACGTAATAAGGCAAATAGATTACTGGGATTTATATCAAGAAGTGTAAGCAACAGAAGTCCAGAGGTCATACTGCAGCTTTATACATCATTAGTAAGGCCTCACCTTGATTATGCAGCTCAGTTTTGGTCTCCGTATTACAAAATGGACATAAATTCGTTAGAAAACATTCAGCGTAGGATGACTAAATTAATACATAGCATCAGAAATCTTCCTTATGAAGAAAGATTGAAGACTCTTAAGTTACATTCACTTGTTAGACGAAGAATGAGGGGAGACCTGATCGAAGTGTATAAGTGGAAGATAGGTATTAATAAAGGGGATATTAATAAGGTCTTGAGGATGTCTCTCCAAGAGAGAACCCGCAGTAATGGATTTAAATTAGATAAGTTTAGATTTAGAAAGGACATAGGAAAGTATTGGTTTGGAAATAGGGTAGTTGATGAGTGGAACAGTCTACCTAGTTGGGTTATTGAGGCTAGGACTTTGGGTAGTTTCAAATCTAGGTTGGATAAGTACATGAGTGGGAAGGGTTGGATTTGAGTGGGACTTTCACATCAGAGCTTATTTCTTGGGTAGCATTGAAAATTGGGTTGGGTAAATGTTTTGTTAGTGGGATGAATTGTAAAGGACCTGCCTAGTATGGGCCAGCAGGCCTCCTGCAGTGTTCCTCCTTTCTTATGTTCTTATGTTATGTTCTTATGTAACTATGCTCTGAAAAACGTCACATTGGCAACCAAGATCACCTACCTGACCCATACTCAGGACATCCCAATTTAGCCCACCCAGGTAATTTTTCAGTCCCATGAAGTCGGCCAAGCGAAAGTCTGGGACAGAGATTTGATTGCAGTTTTACAAGAACACAAGAAAGGAGGAACACTGAAGGAGGCCTGTTGGCCCATACTAGGCAGGTCCTTACAATTCATCCCACTAACAAAACATTTGCCCAACCCAATTTTCAATGCCACCCAAGAAATAAGCTCTGTGAAAGTCCCACTCAAATCCAACCCCTCCCACTCATGTACTTATCCAACCTAAATTTGAAACTACCCAAAGTCCCAGCCTCAATAACCCAACTAGGTAGACTGTTCCACTCATCTACTACCCTATTTCCAAACCAATACTTTCCTATGTCCTTTCTAAATCTAAACTTATCTAATTTAAATCCATTACTGCGGGTTCTCTCTTGGAGAGACATCCTCAAGACCTTATTAATATCCCCTTTATTAATACCTATCTTCCACTTATACACTTCGATCAGGTCTCCCCTCATTCTTCGTCTAACAAGTGAATGTAACTTAAGAGTCTTCAATCTTTCTTCATAAGGAAGATTTCTAATGCTATGTATTAATTTAGTTATCCTACGCTGAATGTTTTCTAACGAATTTATGTCCATTCTGTAATATGGAGACCAGAACTGAGCTGCATAATCTAGGTGAGGCCTTACTAATGATGTATAAAGCTGCAGTATGACCTCTGGACTTCTGTTGCTTACACTTCTTGATATAAATCCCAGTAATCTATTTGCCTTATTACGTACGCTTAGGCATTGCTGTCTTGGTTTAAGGTTGCTGCTCACCATAACCCCCAAGTCCTTTTTGCAATCTGTATGGCTAAGTTCTACATCATTTAACTTATAAGTACTAGGGTTATGGGCACTCCCAAGCTTCAGAACCTTGCATTTATCTATCTGGGTAATTCCATGATATATTGAAACTAAGTGATTTGTGATCACTTTCCCCAAGCACATCATTAACCTCAAGATTATTAATTAGTGAATCTTTGTTGGCAAGAACCAAGTCAAGCAGATTGTTGCCTCTAGTTGGTTCTGTCACAACCTGTTCTAAAAAGCAATCCTGAACCGTATCAAGAAAGTCACTAGACTCAAGATTTCCTGTCATATTGTTCCAATCAATTTGTCTAAAGTTAAAATCTCCCATTATCACACCATTTTCATATCTAGATGCTTTGTGAATTTCGTCCCATAACAGCTTACTGCCCTCCCTATGAAGCTTTGGGGGCCTATAAATCACACTCAAAATTAATTTGTCACGTCCCTCGAGAAACTGTAGCCAAACATATTCTGTGTTCGATGTTTCTAATCTTATATCATGTCTAAAACAACAGTTTAAATTTTCTCTGACATCGCCACACCACCACCCTTCGTGCTGACCCTATCAGTGTGGAATAGTTTATAACCCTGTATGTTGCATTCAGAAGGTATTTCTCTATCAGGTTGAACCAGGTCTCTGTTATACCAATAATATCTATAGTACCTACACTTGCAAGTAATCTTAGCTCATCTATCTTATTTCTTAGACTTCTACTATTTGTATAGTAAACCTTAAGGGAGATAGTCACTCGTTACCCTCTACTACCTCTCTTTGTTTGTTGATCAATTGATTTGCCATTACTAGCAACTTTATTTTGAATATTGTCTTTTAAACATATCCCTGAGGTATCCCGGTAATTGCTGTTTTTAACCCTAATGCTGCAGCCTGATTGTTTCCCACAAACACCCATACCTCTGTAATCTATCAGTTTAAATTCCTGGACAAGTCATCAATTACCCTCTCAATTGAATTGGCTAATGCAACCACTCCATCCCCAGAGAGATGAACCCCATCCCTTGCATACATATCACGTTTGCCAAAGAATAGGTCCCAGTTATCAATGAATGGGATTGCAAGTTCCTTGCAGTACCTGTCTAGCCAGCAATTTATACCAATTGCCCTAGACACCCATTCATTGCCCACTCCCTTTCTAGGCAAAATGCTACATATGACTGGGATCCCTCCCTTAGACCTAACTACTTCTATGGCTGACCTGTGCTTATCCAGCAGCTCCTCTCTCGTGCCCTTCCCAATGTCATTACCCCCAGCACTAAGGCAGATAATGGGCTTGTTCCCATTACCTGCCATAATATTATCCAACCTGCTGACTATGTCACCAACACCAGCTCCAGGAAGACACACTCTCTGTCTGACCTTTCTGTCTCTGTTACAAAATGCACGGTCCATATATCTTACCTGAGAATAGCCTACTATTAAAATATTCTTACCTTGATTAGCAGGGGAATCAGTGGTACCTTCATCCTCACTAACCACTGAAGTACACTCGTCTTGGAGAACAGAGAATGGATTTCCTACCTTCACATCTCCTCTATTAACTCTCCTCATCTTCCTTCTTCCTGAACTGTGAACCACTTGCCACGTAAAGCGACTGCCACTATCACTGCTGGCGACCATTCCTTCCTTACCAGCTAAATCCTTCTCACACTCGCTCCCAAACTCATCTATGGGAAGCTTCAGCCTCCTATTTTCCTCCTGAAGAAGTAGAATCTCCTTCTTCAACACTTGAACCTGAGATTCTAAAACACTACAACAAGCCATGGTGCTTGGTAACAGCCCACGCTAACTCCCAAGAGCTTAGGCAGGTATGACCACACGTGACCACTGACCTTAGCGTACTGGAGTTCAATCCCACCAAGGGCAAAGTCATGAAGATTGGGAAGGGCAAAGAAGAACACAGACGAAGTACAATCTAGGGGGCCAGAAATTACAAACCTCACTCAGGGAAAAGGATCCTGGGGTGAATATAACACCGGACACATCTCCTGAGGCGCACATCAACCAAATAATTGCTGTAGCATATGGACGCCTAGTAAACCTAAGAATAACATTCCGACATTTCAATAAGGAATCGTTCAGGACCTTGTACACTGTGTACGTTAGCCCTATATTGGAGTATGCAGCACCAGTCTGGAAACCACACCTAGCCAAGCATGTAAGTAATTAGAGAAAGTGCAAAGGTTTTCAGCAAGACTAGTCCCGGAGCTAAGGGGCATGTCCTACGAGGAGAGGTTAAGGGAAATCTACCTGACGACACTGGAGGACAGGAGAGAGAAAGGGGATATGATAACGACATATAAAATACTAAGAGGAATCGACAGGGTGGACAGAGACAGGATGGGACAGAGATGGGACACAGAAACAAGGGGTCACAGTTGGAAGTTGAAGACTCGGATGAATCACAGCGATGTTAGGAAGTATTTATTCAGTCACAAAGTTGTCAGTTAATGGAATAGTCTGGGAAGTGATGTAGTGGAGACAGGCTCTATACACAGCTTAAATAAGAGGTATGATAAAGCTCATGGAGCAGGAAGAGTGACCTAGTAGCCACCAGTGAAGAAGTGGGGCCAGGAGCTGTAAACCGACCCCTGCAACCACAACTAGGTGAGTACACACACGCAACTAGTAACGACCAGTGAAGAGGCAGGGCCAGGAGCTTTGACTCGACCCCTGCAACAACAATTAGGTGAGATACACATACAAGTGGGTAGTATTATACACACACACACACATGGTGGGTGCAGACGTGGGTACACAAGGCTCCGAGAACCTTCGTGTTTTTGAGGCGTGCAATAACGGCTAGCAGTAATCAGTGGTAGTGACAAAGTCAGTGAACAAACCTGCGAGTGATAACTATAGTTATTAGTTGAAAAAATTCGAGGGGAAACCTAAATTCAGTATTTTCTTTTAAAGTGCCAAACCGTTGTGGATCTACTAGGCACTGTTGCCACACAGATACAAATGTAAAAAGATCAAAGAGAGTGTGGAAACGGGTGATCAAGAATTACCAGCGTTTGGTTAACAAGTGAAATGTGGGGCACCGTAATGTGAGAGTGAAAAAGTTAATAAGCAAAAGGAGAAAGAAAAAATAAAACATACAACAAGGGAAGGTGGCAGTAGGCCTGCTAAAGCAGTGACATCACAACAGTTTGTATGCCATTATACATATAAAGTGTAACACCGAATGTGAAGTGTATTCTGTAATAAGTGAAAAGTGAAATCACTTGAGGAACGCGGGATGCATGAGCATATATGGTTATAAACATCACGGGTGAAGGAGTTACAAAATAGTGAGAGAAGGCCTATGTATGACGACTACGTCATCAGCTTCTGGCAACTTGTCATCACACCGCTGCCAGCGCAAGTATTGCTCACCTGTTGAGGTTGCATTTTGCAAGGTTGAGTCTGGTCCTGCATCACTGTTAGATACTGGTCACTCACTCCTGCAAGCCATTACCAGAATTAGAGTAGAAATAGCATAGAGGAGAGTGCAAGGAGTAAAGCGGTAGTGAGGGATAACGTCAGACACTTAAGCTGAGACAAGCTAAATTTTACAACCTAGCTACTTTCTGAATTTTAGAAGTAGAATAGATAAGTGTTACAAGTATTGGTAAGCTTAGAATTACTGGTATCTACCGGTATTTATTAGCAGTATGAATACTTAGAAGTGGGGGCACACACACACACACACACACACACACACACACACACACACACACACATACACACACACACACACACACACACACACACACACACACACACACACACACACATACACATACACACACACACACATACACACATACACACACACACACACACACACACACACACACACACACACACATACACACACACATACACACACACACACACACACACACACACACACACACATACACACACACACACACACACACACAGGAACAAGCACTTGTAAGCTGTAGTACACACGCAAACACACACATACACAGGATTTCACACCGTCCTGTGAACTGACCATCTGAACCTCGCTCCTTCTCTCCCCCTCTCTTCCTATCCTAGGTAGAGACCTATCTCTACCTTTCTCACTCTTTACCTATATCTCTCTCTCTACCTATCTCTCTCTCTCTCTCTCTCTCTTCCCTCTCCCATCTCTCCCCTCTAACATCTCTTACCTCTAACACCTCCCCCCCCTCTAACATCTCTTACCTCTAACACCTCCCCCCCTCTAACATCTCTCCCCCTCTAACATCTCTCCCCTCCCATTATCTCTCCCCTCTCCCTTTCCCCATCTCTCTTCCCTCCTCCCCTCCCTCTCCCCCTAGCCTCTCTCTCCACTCTCGCTCTTCCTTCTCCCCCCTCTTTCCCCCTTCTCCCCCTCTCTCCCTCTCTTTGCCTTCTCTCTCCCTCCCTCTCTCTCCTCCTCTCTCTCTCACTCTCTCTCTCTCTCTCTCTCTCTCTCTCTCTCTCTCTCTCTCTCTCTCTCTCTCTCTCTCTCTCTCTCTCGCTCTCTTCCCCATTTTCCCTTCTAACTCTCCCCCTCTCCTACCCTTCCCTTCATTCTCTCTCCCCCTCTCTCTCACTCTCACTCTCTCTTCCCCTTTTTCCTTCTCACTATCCCCCTCTCTCTACCTTTCCCTTCTCTCTTCTCTCACAAAAAAAAAAATGGTGGGGACTCGCAGGAACCAAGGATCAGATGAGAATGGTTCTGGTAGGGAGGAGTGGATGGAGGAGCAGTGGAAAAGGATGGAACAAGAGTGGGAAAAAATTAGAGCTTTCTGAAAAAATGGAGAAAGAGCTCTCTGTGAAATTGGAAAAGAGGTTGGAGAAGGAGACAAAGAATTGGGAGGCACAAGTCGAAACTGCAGTAGCCAAGATAAGGGTCCTAGAAGTTGAGATAAATAGGCTGAAGCGAGTTACAGGGGCAGTGACCAGAGAAGACACAGCATATGAAGCTGCGAGGCCGAACAGGAAGGAAGGAATTATGAATTATGCTAAGGTCATATCAGCCTGCCAAGGAGGACCAAGGAGTGAAAGGGAAGAACAGCTGGTTGCAGATGGAGAGGGTGATAGGTCGAATGCTGAGGCACAACCATGCTATCAAGAGCCACTGGAAAAATCATGGGAGAAACTGACCACTTACAGGCAGGATCCAGAGTCACAGAGGGTGAGGCAATGGGAGGAGGAAAGGGCAAAATCAGTGTTTATCCATGGGCTTCAGGAGAAAGAGGAAAGGACACACACTGAAAGGCAGCAGGAAGAAAGAAAGGAGATTGAGAAAATCATCACGGAAATAGGTGAAGAGATGGACGAGATTGTAAATTTTCAGAGAATAGGGGGGTACTCGAAGGGGAGAAACCGACCAATCAAGCTGATTCTCAGGACGGAAACAGTGCGGAACAGGATCCTCCAAGAGAAACCACGATTGAAATACTCGGAAGAGTACAAGAGGGTGTTCCTAGACAGAGACAGAACAAAATCGACAGCGGCTGAGGGAGAGGACAAAAAAGCGAAAGGAGCTAGGAAAAGAGACAAGGATGGAACCAGCAGAGGTCAGTCAGAGCAGAACAGAACAGCAAGGGCAAGCACACACACAACTATTCTCAGAACCATACAACCTATCACACCATCCCAACACACACTACAATCCATACCCACAGCCTCCACCCAACACCGAGCTATAGAATCCCACAGTATGCCACCAGGTCTCCCACCCTCACAGGCCCCCCAAACCACAGTGTTGGGAAGGAAACTGAAGGTATGGTACACAAACGCTGATGGAATGACAAATAAGTGGGAGGAGTGGCATGAAAGAGTCAAAGAAGCATCACCGGACATCATAGCTCTCACAGAAACCAAGCTTACAGGTATGATAACAGATGCCATCTTTCCAACGGGATACCAAATCCTGAGGAAAGACAAAGGGAACAGGGGGGGGGTGGAGGAGTGGCATTGCTGATCAAAAATCGCTGGAATTTTGATGAGCTGGAGAGAGGAGACAGCGGAGAAGAAAGTGATTACATAGCAGGAACGCTTCACTCTGGAGGTCCCAAGGTGGTAATAGCAGTGATGTATAACCCACCACAGAACAGCAGGAGACCAAGGCAAGAGTACGACGAGAGCAATAGAGCGATGGTTGACTCACTGGCTAGAGTGGCCAGAAGAGTTCATGCATGCAGGGCAAAGCTCCTGATCATGGGTGACTTTAACCACAAGGAGATCGATTGGGAGAACTTGGACCCACATGGGGGCCAAGATACATGGAGGGCTAAGATGATGGAGGTGGTACTGGAAAACATCATGTGCCAACACGTAAGGGACACTACAAGAGAGAGAGGAGAGGATGAACCAGCAAGGCTGGACTTAGTATTCACCTTGAGTAGTGCAGATATCGAGGACATCACATATGAAAGACCCCTTGGGGCCAGTGACCATGTGGTTTTAAGCTTCGAATACACAGTAGAGCTACAAGTGGAGGGAGAAGCAGGAAGGCCAGGACGAATGAAGCCAAACTACAAGAAAGGGGACTACACAGGAATGAGGAACTTCCTGAACGGGGTTCAGTGGGACAGAGAACTGGCAGGGAAGCCAGTTAATGAGATGATGGAATATGTAGCAACAAAATGCAAGGAGGCTGAGGAGAGGTTTGTACCCAAGGTTAACAGGAATAATGAAAAAGCCAGGATGAGCCCATGGTTTACCCAAAGGTGCAGGGAGGCAAAAACCAAGTGTGCTAGGGAATGGAAGAAATATAGAAGGCAAAGGACCCAGGAGAATAAGGAGAGCAGTCGTAGAGCCAGAAACGAATATGCACAAATAAGAAGGGAGGCCCAAAGACAATATGAAAACGACATAGCAGCGAAAGCCAAACCTGACCCGAAACTGTTGTACAGCCACATCAGGAGGAAAACAACAGTCAAGGACCAGGCAATCAGGCTAAGGAAGGAAGGAGGAGAGACAAGAAATGACCGTGAAGTATGTGAGGAACTCAACAAGAGATTCAAAGAAGTGTTCACAGAGGAGACAGAAGGAGCTCCAGAAAGACGGAGAGGTGAGGCACACCACCATGTGCTGGACACAGTGCACACAACCGAGGAAGAAGTGAAGAGGCTTCTGAGTGAGCTAGATACCTCAAAGGCAATGGGGCCAGATAACATCTCCCCATGGGTATTGAGAGAGGGAGCAGAGGCGCTATGTGTACCCCTAACAACAATATTCAATACATCTATCGAAACAGGGAGATTGCCTGAGGCATGGAAGACAGCAAATGTAGTCCCAATCTTTAAAAAAGGAGACAGACATGAAGCATTAAACTACAGACCAGTGTCACTGACATGTATGCAAAATCATGGAGAAGATTATCAGGAGAAGAGTGGTGGAACACCTAGAAAGGAACGATCTCATCAACAGCAGCCAACATGGTTTCAGGGACGGGAAATCCTGTGTCACAAACCTACTGGAGTTCTATGACATGGTGACAGCAGTAAGACAAGAGAGAGAGGGGTGGGTGGATTGCATTTTCTTGGACTGCAAGAAGGCGTTTGACACAGTTCCACACAAGAGATTAGTGCAAAAACTGGAGGACCAAGCAGGGATAACAGGGAAGGCACTACAATGGATCAGGGAATACTTGTCAGGAAGGCAGCAGCGAGTCATGGTACATGGCGAGGTGTCAGAGTGGGCACCTGTGACCAGCGGGGTCCCACAGGGGTCAGTCCTAGGACCAGTGCTGTTTCTGGTATTTGTGAACGACATGACGGAAGGAATAGACTCTGAGGTGTCCCTTTTTGCAGATGACGTGAAGTTGATGAGAAGAATTCACTCGATCGAAGACCAGGCAGAACTACAAAGGGATCTGGAGAGGCTGCAGACCTGGTCCAGCAATTGGCTCCTGGAGTTCAATCCCACCAAGTGCAAAGTCATGAAGATTGGGGAAGGGCAAAGAAGACCGCAGACGGAGTACAGTCTAGGGGGCCAGAGACTACAAACCTCACTCAAGGAAAAAGATCTTGGGGTGAGTATAACACCAGGCACATCTCCTGAAGCGCACATCAACCAAATAACTGCTGCAGCATATGGGCGCCTAGCAAACCTCAGAACAGCATTCCGACATCTTAATAAGGAATCATTCAGGACCCTGTACACCGTGTACGTTAGGCCCGGCCCATATTGGAGCATGCGGCACCAGTTTGGAACCCACACCTAGCCAAGCACGTAAAGAAACTAGAGAAAGTGCAAAGGTTTGCAACAAGACTAGTCCCAGAGCTAAGAGGTATGTCCTACGAGGAGAGGTTAAGGGAAATCAACCTGACGGCACTGGAGGACAGGAGAGATAGGGGGGACATGATAACGACATACAAAATACTGAGAGGAATTGACAAGGTGGACAAAGACAGGATGTTCCAGAGATTGGACACAGTAACAAGGGGACACAGTTGGAAGCTGAAGGCACAGATGAATCACAGGGATGTTAGGAAGTATTTCTTCAGCCACAGAGTAGTCAGTAAGTGGAATAGTTTGGGAAGCGATGTAGTGGAGGCAGGATCCATACATAGCTTTAAGCAGAGGTATGATAAAGCTCACGGCTCAGGGAGAGTGACCTAGTAGCAATCAGTGAAGAGGGGGGGCCAGGAGCTCGGACTCGACCCCCGCAACCTCAACTAGGTGAGTACAACTAGGTGAGTGTACACACACACACAAACACACACACACACACACACACACACACACACACACACACACACACACACACACACACACACACATACACACACACACACACACACACATATACACACACACACACACACACACACATGGAAAAAGTATAGAAGGCAAAAGATTCAGGGAGGTATTCACAGTGGAGACAGAGCCTTCCAACAAACCGAGGGAGTAGGGTGCACCAGCAAGTGCTGGACACACTGCACACAACCGAGGAGGAGGTGAAAAAAGTGCTTGGGGAACTAGATATCTCGAAGGCTGTGGGCCCAGATTACCTCTCCTTGTAAGTGTGCCACTTAAAATAATCTTCAATAAATCTGTTGAAACAGGGCACTGTGTGAGGTGTGGAAGACAGCAAGCATAGTCTCAATTTTTAAGAAAGGAGACAGGCAGGCAGCACTGAACTACAGACCTGTGTCGCCGACATGTATATATAGAGTTATGGAGAAGATTATCAGGAGAACAGTGGTGGAGCACCTAGAAAGGAATGGGCTCATACATGACAACCAGCACGGCTTCAGGGAAGTGAAATCCTGCATCACAAACTTGCTGGAGTTTTACGATGAGGTAACAGAAGTAAGACAGGAGAGAGAGAGAAAGATGGGAAGACTGCATCTTCTTGGATTGTAAGAAGAGACTGACTGAAAAGCTAGAGGAGCAGAAAGGAATAACAGGGAATACCTGACAGGAAGGAAAAAATGTGTGCTGGTACGTGACGAGGTGTTAGAGTGGGTTCGTATGTCGAGTGGCACTCCACAAGGGTCAGTCCTAGGTCCGGTGCTGTTTTTAGTATATGTGAATGACGTGGCAGAAGGGATAGATTCAGAGGTGTCCCTGTTTGAAGACGATGTGAAGCTAATGAGAAGAATACAAGTGGTAGAGGATCAGGTAAGCCTGCAAGGAGATCTGGACAGGCTGCAAACCTGGTCCGACAAATGGCTCCTGGAGTATAACCCCAGCAGGTGCAAAGTCATGAAGTTTGGGAAAGAACAAAGAAGGCCACAGACGGAGTACAGCCTAGGAGGTCAAGGCTGTAAAACTCACTCAAGGAAAAGGATCGTGGGGTGAGCATCATACCGAGCACATCTCCTGAGACGCACATCATCCAGATAACTGCTGCAGCATATGGGCACCTGACAAATCTAAGAATAGCGTTTCGACACTGTACACATTGTACGTCAGGCCCATATTGGAGTATGCAGCACCAATATGGAACCCACACTTGTTGAGACACGTCAAGAAATTAGAGAAAGTGCAAAGGTTTTCAACAAGACTAGTCCCGCAGCTAAGGGGTATGCCCTACGAGAAGAGGTTAAGGGAAATCAACCTGACTACACTGGAGGACAGAAGGGTCAGAGGGGATATGGTAATGACATATAAAATACCGAAAGGAATTGACAAGGTGGATAAGGACACGATGTTTCGGAGATGTGTCACAGCAACATGGGATCACAACTGGAAGTTGAAAGAAAACTCTGATGAGTGACAGGGATATTAGGAAGTATTTCTTGAGTCATAGACTTCTTAGGAAGTGGAATAGTCTGGGAAGTGATATAGTGGAGGCAGGATCCATACATAGCTTTAAGAAGAGGTTCGATAAAGCTCATGGAGCAAGGAGAGAGTGGATCTAGTAGCGACCAGTCAAGAGGCGGGGCCAGGAGCTATGACGCGACACCTGCAACCACAACTAGGTGAGTACACACAAGTGGGTAGCACTGCACTCACATAACAAGTGGGTAGCACACTGTACGTGTGAGCATGTGGGCAAGTCATGAAGCACTTGGTTATCAACTTTCTCCTTCAGTGATTGGCAGTCCAACCATAGCCAAGAACCAACCATTCACTCACGCACATTTCAGAGTACTGACCTACGCAATCTTGCAGGGCTGATCTGCGCCCCCCTTTAGGCTTGACCTGCGATCCCTGCAGGCTTGATCGCCCCCTGCTGCCTTGACCTGCGCTCCCTTGCGGGCTTAACCTCTGTCCCTTATTGTGTTGGTCCAGTGTTGGCAGGTTGTGCTGGTCCTTTGTTGACCACGTTGTTATGTTGGTCCAGTGTTGACCACTTTCTTCTGTTGGTCAAGTGTTGACCACCTCCTGTTGGTCCAGTGTTGACCACGTTGTTGGGTTGGTCCATTGTTGACATGATGTAGTGTTAGTCCAGTGTTGGCCACGTTATGGTGGTCCAGTGTTGACCACTTTGTTGTGTTGAGGACCATCGCCGGTGTCTGTAGCATACCATGTGGAAGTTGTGACAAGATTTATATCACTGAAACTTTCTTCAACTTACTGTAGATACCAGAGTCAAAGAACATATTAGCCCATACCGAAGCGACGACACTACAGATGCATGCACTCCACACCGAGAACCACCTGATGGACTTCTCTGAAGCAAGATCTGTCATTAAAAAAAAAAGTGACCGTCGCAGTAGATTGTCTTGAAACCTCAGTTATAACTATAACCAGTATGGCACTGTGATCACCTGCTTTCACTTATTGGGCATGCTTACTCACACGTGGCTACATGACCTCTCTTATTGGGCATGCTTACTCACACGTGGCTACATGACCTCTCTTATTGGGCTGGTTACTGACACGTGGCTACATGACCTCTCTTATTGGGCTGGTTACTGACACGAGGCTACATGACCTCTCTTATTGGGCTGGTTACTGACACGTGGCTACATGACCTCTCTTATTGGGCTGGTTACTGACACGTGGCTACATGACCTCTCTTATTGGGCTGGTTACTGACACGAGGCTACATGACCTCTCTTATTGGGCTGGTTACTGACACGTGGCTACATGACCTCTCTTATTGGGCTGGCTACTGACACGTGGCTACATGACCTCTCTTATTGGGCTGGTTACTGACACGTGGCTACATGACCTCTCTTATTGGGCTGGTTACTGACACGTGGCTACATGACCTCTCTTATTGGGCTGGTTACTGACACGTGGCTACATGACCTCTCTTATTGGGCATGCTTACTCACACGTGTCTACATGACCTCTCTTATTGGGCTGGCTACTGACACGTGGCTACATGACCTCTCTTATTGGGCTGGTTACTCACACGTGACTACATGACCTTATTCTGTCACCTCATGACTTCTTTACAGCCCATAAAAATATCCATGTTTTGTTCTCTGTGAATTGATAGTCTGGTGTACGAAAAAAAATCATAATAAATGGTAGCCTGTGGCCTGGTTGGTGGCCCGCGATGTGGTAGGCAGAGCTCTCACTTCGCACGTTGAGGGTCCATGGTTCAATTCCCGGCAAGGGTAGAAACATTTGGCGTGTTTCCCTACAGCTGGTGTGTCTGGGTGTTAGTCGACTGGTGTGGGTCACATCCTGGAACAATATTGACCTACTTTGCTCGAAATGTTCTGCATAACAAGGGGCTTTCTATATAGTAGTCTGTCATTTATATCAGCTAGGACTGTATGCCCTGTACTTGTAGAACTAGATATCATTATATTATTATAAATGGCATAAAACGCATTTTGTCTCATTTACGTTTCTTTACATGCTTATTGGAGAAGCCAGGTATAGATACTCAAAAATCCAGGAAAAAGGAATTAATGTACAATTGTTATGGATCCCATCACACATTGGATTACTCCTTCATGATAAATTTTGATATGTTAGCCAAGAAGAGTAACCTAAGGGCTCTGGTGGCCTGGTGGTTAACGCTCTCGCTTCACACGGTGAGGGCCTGGGTTCGATTCCCAGCCAGAGTAGAAACATTGGACGTGTTTCTTTCCACCTGTTGTCTATGTTCCCCATCAGTAAAATGGGTACCTGGGTGTTAGTCGACTGGTGTGGGTCGCATCCTGGGACACTGACCTAAGGAGGCCTGGTCACAGACCGGGCCGCGGGGGCGTTGACCCCCGGAACTCTCTCCAGATAAACTCCAGATAAGGAGAATGTAGAATATAACATTGTTGTATTTGTGTCTAGCATTAGGAATAATATTAGGAGAGGGGTAAATAATGAAACTGAATGTTATAAGAATGCAATTAGAAGCCTGAGTAGATCTATAGCCCACTATAACATGAACGTATATATTTATGGAGCAACCTGCAATGAAAATAAATTGATGGTGTAGTGGCCAGGCTTACGTTTGGTTAAAAGTATTTTTGGCAGTTTGGCAGACACACACATGATGATCAAACCAAATGCAAAGTATGTGGCCAGCTCTCTGGTCACTATCTTGAACACTATAGGCTCAGTTGTCCATTTATTAATGAATATAGAGTTAGTATAATAACCTATATAACATATAAAGATATCTTATTAGTGAAAATAAAATAGATATGTCAAGCAAATTTCCTAAATTTGTAACAGATAAGTGAACTGTAGTTATGAATCCAGATGTACTCCTGTAAACATTTTTGGGACCTAGTTCCTAGGCCTTTTCTGTATCCATATGCTGGTGCGCAACCGTTCACAGGATGGTTGTGGGATGCACAATAAGCTAGCCACTTCGGTGGCAAAATCTAAAATATCTGTGTCGATCTTTATCATGACTTGCAGAGGCCATCCTCGTAATCAGCGTTAGTATAACACTGGCTGACAACGTCAAGTATGCGACAGTGAAATGAAAACCTGGTTATTTCACCATATTTTAATGTGGGCTTAGTAAGTCTAAGCCTTGAGTCGATGTAGTCAGTCCATCAAACTTTTCAAGGTTGAGGGACTGATTACCTCAAACTCCTCCTGTTCTTCACCTTTCTCCTTTGTATGTACTGATGAAGCCACTGTGTGGCGAAACGTTTCCTCAATAAAGATACCCAAGTGTTGCATATGTGTCTAATTTATCAACTTGTTGGTTCTCTGAACCATTCATCTACATATCGATGTTTATTTTAGGACGACGAATTATGGGTTGATAAAAGTTATACGCAGAAAAAGGCCTGTGAATAAGATAGTATGTGGTTTATGGCATTTACCTACACGTTTCGTCCACTAAGGACTTGATCAGTCCATCGATGGATGGCTGGACTTACAAAGTGTCTGGTGAGCGTCTTCTCAGTAAACGCCATAAACCAAACATTGTGTTTTGTTATCGCCCTTGTCTGTATATTTTGTCACTGATATACACAGAGAAATGTCTCAGAAGTAGCTTACTCTTCAACTTGTCTGTCTTCTTAGTCATGTCTTTGTCATTTTGCTTACCATTTGTCTTATGTCTTTGTCATCTTACTGGTTCATCCACTTGTACTCTCACGTTTGGACTAGTGTTCTGTACTCAAAGCTTGTGCAAGGCAGAAAGTATCATAACCAGTCACCACCTACTTGACAACACAGGAATCACATGACCTCGTTATTTACCTGTCCTCATCTCAAATATGTTATTTTTCAGACCACTGTGTCACTCACACCCCAACAACTCCGCCTGTAAATACCGTTTATTTTTAACCTTTGTGTGTCAGAAGTGATCAAGGTCTCAGGACCGAAACATTTTCTAATAAATATATCCTGGTGTTTGCTCACGTGTCTTTTTAAACCAGTATCATATCTAGAAAATGTACAAAGGTCGTTTACGGCTCGCATGATCAACAGAACATATAAACTCCTAGAAATGCCTCTCAGCATTTGGAATGTACTCTAGGAAGAGGAGGAGAGAGATACCTGGTATGTACGTAGAAGATGTTTGAAGGTGGGAACCCCACTCTGAACACTACGGTAACAACATGCTGGAGTGAAAGACATGAGATGAAGTGTAAAATAAACCCAGTGACAAATAAGGATATCATAAGTACAGTTAGGGGAACACTGTGTCACTGTAGGCCATAACCAACCAGCCTGTAGGTGCCAATGGGCCTGCGGGCCATTGGCACATACAGACAGGTTGATTATGGCCTACATACGTCCCTTCTTCATTCCTGCTTCTCCCCAGGTTCCTCCCCACCCCCCTGCCCCTTCCCCAGGTCCCTCAGTCATGCCCCTCACTACCCCCTCACAAGGCATCCCAGTAAGGGTAGTCAGGGATGCCTGGAATGTATTACTAGCGAAAGTAAGTCTGCTTGCCCGGGGCCTGAGTGACGACACTCAGCCTTGGCTCACAACCTGGCACCCACAGGGCCACAGCTTACTTAGTGCCACACACGCCACAACATGGCACACACACTGCCATAACTTCCCTGGTGTCATAGACACTACAACACGGCACCACATTGCCATAACTTCACCGGTGTCACAGACATTACACCATGGCACCCACAGTGGCACAACTAGGTGTCAGACACCACATCCAGACACTCAGTGTCACAGACTTCCCGGGTGTCACAGACTCCACAATCTGGCTGCTGTCTAGAAGTCATAATACAGTCTGGCTGCTATCTAGAAGTCATAACGTGGTGGTGTTCTGACTTGATAATTTCTCTGAGTCAGTGGTATTTTACCTGTGGGATAATTAACTTCCGGCAGGATGGGCACGAGGTGTTTTGGCTGCAAGGGTTCTATACACATAAAGTTAAAAATTCTCTAATCCCTCAAATTGACATTAAATTGTCAGTGTATATACACTGAGAAGCATACACCTCTCGGTGTATACATCATTATCTTTGATATACCTTTGATGGGTTTCGAGAATGTTCCTACTCTGGCAGCCCAGCCCTGGTGCTCGTCTCACCAGTCAGGCTGTCGCTGCTGGTGGCCCGCTGGCCCAATTGACCATCACAACACGTGTTCCAACAGTGTTTCTGATATCTTCTGGTAAGATGTTTTAAATTATGTGACTACGGACTTGATGCAATGTTCTCTCATTGTGCCCACGGCGCCTTTGCTTGTCACTGGGTTTATTAAATATGCTTCCAAGTGTCTCACTCCAGTATGTTGTTATGGTACTGTGAGGATTTGGGGCCAGACCCTTCAAGCACTGTCCATGTAAATATTAATATGTATCCCTCTTTCTTCCGCTCTAGTGAGTATATATTTTGAACTCTGAGACATCCCCTATAATTTAAATGCTTCTTTGGCTCTTTGCGGGTCGTAAATAATCTTTGAATCTGTTCCAGTTGTAATATCTCCCACTCTGAACGGGGCTGTCAACACCGAACAATAGTCCAAGCTGAGAGGGAACACCAGTGATTTAAATAGTGTCATCATTGGCACTGTTTCGCTTGTTATGAAAATTATCGTTATCCACTCAGTCATTTTCCTGACCATCATGACATTTGCCTTATTGTGTTCTTTGAAAGAAAAGGCAGCTGACATTAATACTCCAATACATAATAACCCGCACATAAGAGAGAGCTTAGGACGACGTTTCAGTCTGTCTTGGACCGTATTGTTCAAGTTACAGTATTGTGTCTTGTTTATTAATACTCCAAAATCATGTCTTCATTTGTATTTGGTAATCCTTTTGCGTTTTGTATACAGTGCCTCTTTTAAGTTCTTCATTCTTTTCATATCTAAACAATTGGATCTTATTACTATTGAACGTCATGTTATTCTCCACTGACCACTGAAAAAATTTGCTTGTATTTTTTTGCAGTTTTTTCATGTTTTCTACTGAAGTAATTTTCATGTCCTGTTATCAGTAAATGATACAAAACTATGGCGAGTGTTATTATGTATATCGCACTGAGGATAAGAAACAGTAAAGGCGCCAGGACCCTGCCTTGGAGTACTAAACTTTTTACTTTACTAATGCTAGATTTCTCTCTTTGTTTGGTACCACCCCGTGTTCTGTCTGTTATAAAGTACCAGTTTTCTTACTTTCTCTGTTATATTTACCGCTCTCAATTTCTGTGCAGTCACTCCATGATTGCATTTGTCCAATACTTTTGCGAAATCCGTGTGAACCACATCTGCGTTTTGAATTTCTTCCAACCCTTACGTAATTCTATAATGATGTTGGTTCGGGTTGCGTTGCTTATGCTGTCCCATAAAGTTCGTAATTTAGCGTGTTATTTTCCTTTCAAAAACTTAAAATGTGAAGTGTTAGGGTTATTGGTCTGTAATTTTTGACTACCATTCTGCTGCTTTCCTTATTTGAAGGAACTGTGTCTGCACTCTTTAAGGCCTCTGCAATTTAACAGGCTTGCTTTCTTCTTCTTCTTCTTCTTCTTCTTCTTCTTCTTCTTCTTCTTCTTCTTCTTCTTCTTCTTCTTCTTCTTCTTCTTCTTCTTCTTCTTATTATTATTATTATTATTATTAGTTCTCTCATTATATTCAGTAGAAAGCCCACAGTGCATTGTTATTTTAGAAAATGTAAGTTTGATTACAGTTTGTATGGGTAACTGAAGGAATAACAGTGCCAAAGAGATTACGTACAGCTTCTCTTAACTCAAAGTGTCTAAGATTATCCAGTTGACCTTTCCTGTTGTTGTTACTTTTTATGAGCCACAACGGATCGTGCCTTTTGTTCCGTGATCTCAAGATGGCCGCTTATCACTTACATGCTGCTGCTCCTGCTCGGACAGCCATGAAACAAGTACATAGGGCTTTCCCGGGAGGCTTGTTCTCGCATGTAACAAATTGATAACGTATACACACATAACCCGCACTTACGAGAGGAAACTTACCACGATGTGTCGGCTCGTCTTGGACTATTGACAAGTCACACTGAAGCGAGAAGGAAGAGGTAGTAGTAATGGAAGTAGAGGTAGTAATAGTTTAAAGGGCACAGAATAGCAGAAGTAACAATAGTGGTAAAGAGGAAGCAGCAGTAGTAGTGATGGTACAGGTAATAGTGAAAAAAAATAGTAATGGTCACAACTGGACTGGAAAAAGACAGAGAAAGAACAACTGTTATCACTACTGCTACCTATGCTCTCCACCAACACTACTATAACTACTACTACTACTACTACTATTACTTCCACCACCATTACCACTTCTTCCCTCCCGCCCCCTCTTGTATATATTCTGGTTTTCCCTCCTCGCTTCAGGGTAACCTGTCAGTTATCCAGACTGGACCGAAAAGTCGTCATAAGTGTCCTCTCCTGAAGTGGGTGTTATTTGTGTAGCTGTCCAGCCACGGTATTGTGACTTTCTTGATACCGTATACACTGGACCACAACACTGAAACAGTGGTTGATACCGTATACACTGGACCACAACAGTGAAACAGTGGTTGATACCGTATACACTGGACCACAACACTGAAACAGTGGTTGATACCGTATACACTGGACCACAACACTGAAACAGTGGTTGATACCGTATACACTGGACCACAACACTGAAACAGTGGTTGATACCGTATACACTGGACCACAACACTGGAACAGTGGTTGATACAGTATACACTGGACCACAACACTGGAACAGTGCTTGATACAGTATACACTGGATCACAACACTGGAACAGTGCTTGATACAGTATACACTGGATCACAACACTGGAACAGTGCTTGATACAGTATACACTGGATCACAACACTGGAACAGTGCTTGATACAGTATACACTGGATCACAACACTGGAACAGTGCTTGATACAGTATACACTGGATCACAACACTGAAACAGTGGTTGATACCGTATACACTGGACCACAATACTGAAACAATGGGAATGATTTCTCAAGTCGCCAAAAACCCGCACTGAGGAGAGGAACGTTAGGGATGATGTTTGGGCCTGTCCTAGAAAACTGTCAAATCACAACTGGGCGAGAAAAAGGCAGAGAAGTCCAGAAGACAGAACGGGAGGTAATGAGAGACCGACACTTCATTCCAAGCGTTCCTTTCCTAAGTGCGGGTTTTTGGTGCCTTGTTCCAGCCACGGTATTGTAACTTTTTCTTCAGTCTCTCTAGTAATTCAGCCTCTCACCAGAACACATACCAGACCAGTAATTGTTTTTTATTTCTTCTCATTTAAGATTTTTATTTTTATTGGCTCATATTGGTAGAGGTTCCTGTTTTAACCAGGTACATCTCGCCTGGGGGAAAATTGGTGTCTAGTAAGCATCAAAAATTAATGTGGATTTGATCCCTGGAGGCTCTGCCCTCCTGTCATATGACTAGCAAACGGAAGCGTTCGAAATGTTTTACACTCTGTCAAGATTGGTGGTCGTCTTATCTCTCTTTCATAAACATGTAAGATGACACGTAAATCTTAAAGGAATCTTCAACTTTCATTCAGTATATATAATACTGTCAGTATATACACTACAGTCAGTATATACACTATAGTCAGTATATACACTATAGTCAGTATATACACTATAGTCAGTATATACACTATAGTCAGTATATACACTATAGTCAGTATATACACTATAGTCAGTATATACCCAGTCAGTATATACACTGTAGTCAGTATATACATTACATTCAGTATATATATTACATTCAATATATACATTACATTATATACATTATATTCAGTATATACATTACAGTCGTATAGGTATTATAAACATTCTACTGACTATCCTGTGGGAGTGTTTAGGAAGCTAAAACCGAAAGATACAGGTTCAACCCTGGGCCAGGCCAGGAATTGGAATTGCCTCTCCTTTCCATTCCCCAGGCGCTGTACAACTCATTCAGGTCTAGCGCTTCCCACGTGAAAATAATAAAAATATGTGTATGTTTGAGATTATATAGTTTGTGATGGAAAATTTTGTTGTATGTTGCAGGTGAGTGAAGTACGAGGTCCCTTAACACAGCCAGGGCATGGTGAGTGAAGTACTGGGTACCTTAACACAGCCAGGGCATGGTGAGTGAAGTACTGGGTCCCTTAACACAGCCAGGGCATGGTGAGTGAAGTACTGGGTCCCTTAACACAGCCAGGGCATGGTGAGTGAAGTACTGGGTCCCTTAACACAGCCAGGGGATGGTGAGTGAAGTACTGGGTCCCTTAACACAGCCAGGGGATGGTGAGTGAAGTACTGGGTCCCTTAACACAGCCAGGGCAAGGTGAGTGAAGTACGAGGTCCCTTAACACAGCCAGGGCATGGTGAGTGAAGTACTGGGTCCCTTAACACAGCCAGGGCATGGTGAGTGAAGTACTGGGTCCCTTAACACAGCCAGGGCATGGTGAGTGAAGTACTGGGTCCCTTAACACAGCCAGGGCATGGTGAGTGAAGTACTGGGTCCCTTAACACAGCCAGGGCATGGTGAGTGAAGTACTGGGTCCCTTAACACAGCCAGGGCATGGTGAGTGAAGTACTGGGTCCCTTAACACAGCCAGGGCATGGTGAGTGAAGTACTGGGTCCCTTAACACAGCCAGGGGATGGTGAGTGAAGTACTGGGTCCCTTAACACAGCCAGGGCATGGTGAGTGAAGTACTGGGTCCCTTAACACAGCCAGGGCATGGTGAGTGAAGTACTGGGTCCCTTAACACAGCCAGGGGATGGTGAGTGAAGTACTGGGTCCCTTAACACAGCCAGGGGATGGTGAGTGAAGTACTGGGTCCCTTAACACAGCCAGGGGATGGTGAGTGAAGTACTGGGTCCCTTAACACAGCCAGGGCATGGTGAGTGAAGTACTGGGTCCCTTAACACAGCCAGGGCATGGTGAGTGAAGTACTGGGTCGCTTAACACAGCCAGGGCATGGTGAGTGAAGTACTGGGTCCCTTAACACAGCCAGGGGATGGTGAGTGAAGTACTGGGTCGCTTAACACAGCCAGGGCATGGTGAGTGAAGTACTGGGTCCCTTAACACAGCCAGGGCATGGTGAGTGAAGTACTGGGTCCCTTAACACAGCCAGGGGATGGTGAGTGAAGTACTGGGTCCCTTAACACAGCCAGGGGATGGTGAGTGAAGTACTGGGTCCCTTAACACAGCCAGGGCATGGTGAGTGAAGTACTGGGTCCCTTAACACAGCCAGGGCATGGTGAGTGAAGTACTGGGTCCCTTAACACAGCCAGGGCATGGTGAGTGAAGTACGAGGTCCCTTAACACAGCCAGGGCATGGTGAGTGAAGTACTGGGTCCCTTAACACAGCCAGGGCATGGTGAGTGAAGTACGAGGTCCCTTAACACAGCCAGGGCATGGTGAGTGAAGTACTGGGTCCCTTAACACAGCCAGGGCATGGTGAGTGAAGTACTGGGTCCCTTAACACAGCCAGGGCATGGTGAGTGAAGTACGAGGTCCCTTAACACAGCCAGGGCATGGTGAGTGAAGTACTGGGTCCCTTAACACAGCCAGGGGATGGTGAGTGAAGTACTGGGTCCCTTAACACAGCCAGGGGATGGTGAGTGAAGTACTGGGTCCCTTAACACAGCCAGGGGATGGTGAGTGAAGTACTGGGTCCCTTAACACAGCCAGGGCATGGTGAGTGAAGTACTGGGTCCCTTAACACAGCCAGGGGATGGTGAGTGAAGTACTGGGTCCCTTAACACAGCCAGGGGATGGTGAGTGAAGTACTGGGTCCCTTAACACAGCCAGGGGATGGTGAGTGAAGTACTGGGTCCCTTAACACAGCCAGGGGATGGTGAGTGAAGTACTGGGTCCCTTAACACAGCCAGGAGATGGTGAGTGAAGTACTGGGTCCCTTAACACAGCCAGGGGATGGTGAGTGAAGTACTGGGTCCCTTAACACAGCCAGGGGATGGTGAGTGAAGTACTGGGTCCCTTAACACAGCCAGGGGATGGTGAGTGAAGTACTGGGTCCCTTAACACAGCCAGGGGATGGTGAGTGAAGTACTGGGTCCCTTAACACAGCCAGGGCATGGTGAGTGAAGTACTGGGTCCCTTAACACAGCCAGGGGATGGTGAGTGAAGTACTGGGTCCCTTAACACAGCCAGGGGATGGTGAGTGAAGTACTGGGTCCCTTAACACAGCCAGGGCATGGTGAGTGAAGTACTGGGTCCCTTAACACAGCCAGGGGATGGTGAGTGAAGTACTGGGTCCCTTAACACAGCCAGGGGATGGTGAGTGAAGTACTGGGTCCCTTAATACAGCCAGGAGATGGTGAGTGAAGTACTGGGTCCCTTAACACAGCCAGGGGATGGTGAGTGAAGTACTGGGTAACTTAACACAGCCAGGGCATGGTGAGTGAAGTACTGGGTCCCTTAACACAGCCAGGGGATGGTGAGTGAAGTACTGGGTCCCTTAACACAGCCAGGGGATGGTGAGTGAAGTACTGGGTCCCTTAACACAGCCAGGGGATGGTGAGTGAAGTACTGGGTCCCTTAACACAGCCAGGGCATGGTGAGTGAAGTACTGGGTCCCTTAACACAGCCAGGGGATGGTGAGTGAAGTACGAGGTCCCTTAACACAGCCAGGGGATGGTGAGTGAAGTACTGGGTCCCTTAACACAGCCAGGGCATGGTGAGTGAAGTACTGGGTCCCTTAACACAGCCAGGGCATGGTGAGTGAAGTACTGGGTCCCTTAACACAGCCAGGGCATGGTGAGTGAAGTACTGGGTCCCTTAACACAGCCAGGGCATGGTGAGTGAAGTACTGGGTCCCTTAACACAGCCAGGGCATGGTGAGTGAAGTACTGGGTCCCTTAACACAGCCAGGGCATGGTGAGTGAAGTACTGGGTCCCTTAACACAGCCAGGGCATGGTGAGTGAAGTACTGGGTCCCTTAACACAGCCAGGGCATGGTGAGTGAAGTACTGGATCCCTTAACACAGCCAGGGCATGGTGAGTGAAGTATTGGGTCCCTTAACACAGCCAGGGCATGGTGAGTGAAGTACTGGATCCCTTAACACAGCCAGGGGATGGTGAGTGAAGTACTGGGTCCCTTAACACAGCCAGGGCATGGTGAGTGAAGTACTGGATCCCTTAACACAGCCAGGGCATGGTGAGTGAAGTATTGGGTCCCTTAACACAGCCAGGGCATGATGAGTGAAGTACTGGGTCCCTTAACACAGCCAGGGCATGGTGAGTGAAGTATTGGGTCCCTTAACACAGCCAGGGCATGGTGAGTGAAGTACTGGATCCCTTAACACAGCCAGGGGATGGTGAGTGAAGTACTGGGTCCCTTAACACAGCCAGGGCATGGTGAGTGAAGTACTGGGTCCCTTAACACAGCCAGTGGATGGTGAGTGAAGTACTGGGTCCCTTAACACAGCCAGGGGATGGTGAGTGAAGTACTGGGTCCCTTAACACAGCCATGGGATGGTGAGTGAAGTACTGGGTCCCTTAACACAGCCAGGGCATGGTGAGTGAAGTACTGGGTCCCTTAACACAGCCAGGGCATGGTGAGTGAAGTACTGGGTCCCTTAACACAGCCAGGGGATGGTGAGTGAAGTACTGGGTCCCTTAACACAACCAGGGCATGGTGAGTGAAGTATTGGGTCCCTTAACACAGCCAGGGCATGGTGAGTGAAGTATTGGGTCCCTTAACACAGCCAGGGCATGGTGAGTGAAGTACTGGATCCCTTAACACAGCCAGGGGATGGTGAGTGAAGTACTGGGTCCCTTAACACAGCCAGGGCATGGCGAGTGAAGTACTGGGTCCCTTAACACAGCCAGGGGATGGTGAGTGAAGTACTGGGTCCCTTAACACAGCCAGGGGATGGTGAGTGAAGTACTGGGTCCCTTAACACAGCCAGGGCATGGTGAGTGAAGTACTGGGCCCCTTAACACAGCCAGGGCATGGTGAGTGAAGTACTGGGTCCCTTAACACAGCCAGGGCATGGTGAGTGAAGTACGAGGTCCCTTAACACAGCCAGGGCATGGCGAGTGAAGTACTGGGTCCCTTAACACAGCCAGGGGATGGTGAGTGAAGTACTGGGTCCCTTAACACAGCCAGGGGATGGTGAGTGAAGTACTGGGTCCCTTAACACAGCCAGGGCATGGTGAGTGAAGTACTGGGCCCCTTAACACAGCCAGGGCATGGTGAGTGAAGTACTGGGCCCCTTAACACAGCCAGGGCATGGTGAGTGAAGTACTGGGTCCCTTAACACAGCCAGGGCATGGTGAGTGAAGTACTGGGTCCCTTAACACACCCAGGGCATGGTGAGTGAAGTACTGGGTCCCTTAACACAGCCAGGGCATGGTGAGTGAAGTACTGGGTCCCTTAAGACAGCCAGGGCATGGTAAGTGAAGTACTGGATCCCTTAACACAGCCAGGGGATGGTGAGTGAAGTACTGGGTCCCTTAACACAGCCAGGGCATGGCGAGTGAAGTACTGGGTCCCTTAACACAGCCAGGGGATGGTGAGTGAAGTACTGGGTCCCTTAACAGCCAGGGGATGGTGAGTGAAGTACTGGGTCCCTTAACACATCCAGGGCATGGTGAGTGAAGTACTGGGCCCCTTAACACAGCCAGGGCATGGTGAGTGAAGTACTGGGTCCCTTAACACAGCCAGGGCATGGTGAGTGAAGTACTGGGTCCCTTAACACAGCCAGGGGATGGTGAGTGAAGTACTGGGTCCCTTAACACAGCCAGGGGATGGTGAGTGAAGTACTGGGTCCCTTAACACAGCCAGGAGATGGTGAGTGAAGTACTGGGTCCCTTAACACAGCCAGGGGATGGTGAGTGAAGTACTGGGTAACTTAACACAGCCAGGGCATGGTGAGTGAAGTACTGGGTCCCTTAACACAGCCAGGGGATGGTGAGTGAAGTACTGGGTCCCTTAACACAGCCAGGGGATGGTGAGTGAAGTACTGGGTCCCTTAACACAGCCAGGGGATGGTGAGTGAAGTACTGGGTCCCTTAACACAGCCAGGGCATGGTGAGTGAAGTACTGGGTCCCTTAACACAGCCAGGGGATGGTGAGTGAAGTACGAGGTCCCTTAACACAGCCAGGGGATGGTGAGTGAAGTACTGGGTCCCTTAACACAGCCAGGGCATGGTGAGTGAAGTACTGGGTCCCTTAACACAGCCAGGGCATGGTGAGTGAAGTACTGGGTCCCTTAACACAGCCAGGGCATGGTGAGTGAAGTACTGGGTCCCTTAACACAGCCAGGGCATGGTGAGTGAAGTACTGGGTCCCTTAACACAGCCAGGGCATGGTGAGTGAAGTACTGGGTCCCTTAACACAGCCAGGGCATGGTGAGTGAAGTACTGGGTCCCTTAACACAGCCAGGGCATGGTGAGTGAAGTACTGGATCCCTTAACACAGCCAGGGCATGGTGAGTGAAGTATTGGGTCCCTTAACACAGCCAGGGCATGGTGAGTGAAGTACTGGATCCCTTAACACAGCCAGGGGATGGTGAGTGAAGTACTGGGTCCCTTAACACAGCCAGGGCATGGTGAGTGAAGTACTGGATCCCTTAACACAGCCAGGGCATGGTGAGTGAAGTATTGGGTCCCTTAACACAGCCAGGGCATGATGAGTGAAGTACTGGGTCCCTTAACACAGCCAGGGCATGGTGAGTGAAGTATTGGGTCCCTTAACACAGCCAGGGCATGGTGAGTGAAGTACTGGATCCCTTAACACAGCCAGGGGATGGTGAGTGAAGTACTGGGTCCCTTAACACAGCCAGGGCATGGTGAGTGAAGTACTGGGTCCCTTAACACAGCCAGTGGATGGTGAGTGAAGTACTGGGTCCCTTAACACAGCCAGGGGATGGTGAGTGAAGTACTGGGTCCCTTAACACAGCCAGGGGATGGTGAGTGAAGTACTGGGTCCCTTAACACAGCCAGGGCATGGTGAGTGAAGTACTGGGTCCCTTAACACAGCCAGGGCATGGTGAGTGAAGTACTGGGTCCCTTAACACAGCCAGGGGATGGTGAGTGAAGTACTGGGTCCCTTAACACAGCCAGGGCATGGTGAGTGAAGTATTGGGTCCCTTAACACAGCCAGGGCATGGTGAGTGAAGTATTGGGTCCCTTAACACAGCCAGGGCATGGTGAGTGAAGTACTGGATCCCTTAACACAGCCAGGGGATGGTGAGTGAAGTACTGGGTCCCTTAACACAGCCAGGGCATGGCGAGTGAAGTACTGGGTCCCTTAACACAGCCAGGGGATGGTGAGTGAAGTACTGGGTCCCTTAACACAGCCAGGGGATGGTGAGTGAAGTACTGGGTCCCTTAACACAGCCAGGGCATGGTGAGTGAAGTACTGGGCCCCTTAACACAGCCAGGGCATGGTGAGTGAAGTACTGGGTCCCTTAACACAGCCAGGGCATGGTGAGTGAAGTACGAGGTCCCTTAACACAGCCAGGGCATGGCGAGTGAAGTACTGGGTCCCTTAACACAGCCAGGGGATGGTGAGTGAAGTACTGGGTCCCTTAACACAGCCAGGGGATGGTGAGTGAAGTACTGGGTCCCTTAACACAGCCAGGGCATGGTGAGTGAAGTACTGGGCCCCTTAACACAGCCAGGGCATGGTGAGTGAAGTACTGGGCCCCTTAACACAGCCAGGGCATGGTGAGTGAAGTACTGGGTCCCTTAACACAGCCAGGGCATGGTGAGTGAAGTACGAGGTCCCTTAACACACCCAGGGCATGGTGAGTGAAGTACTGGGTCCCTTAACACAGCCAGGGCATGGTGAGTGAAGTACTGGGTCCCTTAAGACAGCCAGGGCATGGTAAGTGAAGTACTGGTTCCCTTAACACAGCCAGGGGATGGTGAGTGAAGTACTGGGTCCCTTAACACAGCCAGGGCATGGCGAGTGAAGTACTGGGTCCCTTAACACAGCCAGGGGATGGTGAGTGAAGTACTGGGTCCCTTAACACAGCCAGGGGATGGTGAGTGAAGTACTGGGTCCCTTAACACATCCAGGGCATGGTGAGTGAAGTACTGGGCCCCTTAACACAGCCAGGGCATGGTGAGTGAAGTACTGGGTCCCTTAACACAGCCAGGGCATGGTGAGTGAAGTACGAGGTCCCTTAACACACCCAGGGCATGGTGAGCGAAGTACTGGGTCCCTTAACACAGCCAGGAGATTGTGAGTGAAGTATTGGGTCCCTTAACACAGCCAGGGCGTGGTGAGTGAAGTACTGGGTCCCTTAACACAGCCAGGGCATGGTGAGTGAAGTACTGGATCCCTTAACACAGCCAGGGCATGGTGAATGAAGTACTGGGTCCCTTAACACAGCCAGGGCATGGTGAGTGAAGTACTGGGTCCCTTAACACAGCCAGGGCATGGTGAGTGAAGTACTGGGTCCCTTAACACAGCCAGGGCACGGTGAGTGAAGTACTGGGTCCCTTAACACAGCCAGGGCATGGTGAGTGAAGTACTGGGTCCCTTAACACAGCCCGGGCAAGGTGAGTGAAGTACTGGGTCCCTTAACACAGCCAGGGCATGGTGAGTGAAGTACTGGGTCCCTTAACACAGCCAGGGCATGGTGAGTGAAGTACTGGGTCCCTTAACACAGCCAGGGCATTGTGAGTGAAATACTGGGTCCCTTAACACAGCCAGGGCATGGTGAGTGAAGTACTGGGTCCCTTAACACAGCCAGGGCATGGTGAGTGAAGTACGAGGTCCCGTAACACAGCCAGGGCATCGTGAGCGAAGTAGTAGGTCCCTTAACACAGCCAGGGCAGGTGAGTGAAGTACGAGGTCCCTTAACACAGCCAGGGCATGGTGAGTGAAGTACGAGGTCCCTTAACACAGCCAGAAGATGGTGAGTGAAGTACGAGGTCCCTTAACACAGCCAGGGCATGGTGAGTGAAGTACGAGGTCCCTTAACACAGCCAGGGCATGGTGAGTGAAGTACTGGGTCCCTTAACACAGCCAGGGCATGGTGAGTGAAGTACGAGGTCCCTTAACACACCCAGGGCATGGTGAGTGAAGTACTGGGTCCCTTAACACAGCCAGGGGATGGTGAGTGAAGTACTGGGTCCCTTAACACAGCCAGGGCATGGTAAGTGAAGTACTGGATCCCTTAACACAGCCAGGGGATGGTGAATGAGGTACTGGGTCCCTTAACACAGCCAGGGCATGGCGAGTGAAGTACTGGGTCCCTTAACACAGCCAGGGGATGGTGAGTGAAGTACTGGGTCCCTTAACACAGCCAGGGGATGGTGAGTGAAGTACTGGGTCCCTTAACACATCCAGGGCATGGTGAGTGAAGTACTGGGCCCCTTAACACAGCCAGGGCATGGTGAGTGAAGTACTGGGTCCCTTAACACAGCCAGGGCATGGTGAGTGAAGTACGAGGTCCCTTAACACACCCAGGGCATGGTGAGTGAAGTACTGGGTCCCTTAACACAGCCAGGGCATGGTGAGCGAAGTACTGGGTCCCTTAACACAGCCAGGAGATTGTGAGTGAAGTATTGGGTCCCTTAACACAGCCAGGGCATGGTGAGTGAAGTACTGGGTCCCTTAACACAGCCAGGGCATGGTGAGTGAAGTACTGGATCCCTTAACACAGCCAGGGCATGGTGAATGAAGTACTGGGTCCCTTAACACAGCCAGGGCATGGTGAGTGAAGTACTGGGTCCCTTAACACAGCCAGGGCATGGTGAGTGAAGTACTGGGTCCCTTAACACAGCCAGGGCATGGTGAGTGAAGTACCAGGTCCCTTAACACAGCCAGGGGATGGTGAATGAAGTACTGGGTCCCTTAACACAGCCAGGGCATGGTGAGTGAAGTACTGGGTCCCTTAACACAGCCAGGGCATGGTGAGTGAAGTACTGGGTCACTTAACACAGCCAGGGCATGGTGAGTGAAGTACTGGGTCCCTTAACACAGCCAGGGCATGGTGAGTGAAGTACTGGGTCCCTTAACACAGCCAGGGCATGGTAAGTGAAGTACTGGGCCCCTTAACACAGCCAGGGCATGGTGAGTGAAGTACTGGGTCCCTTAACACAGCCAGGGCATGGTGAGTGAAGTACGAGGTCCCGTAACACAGCCAGGGCATGGTGAGCGATGTAGTAGGTCCCTTAACACAGCCAGGGCATGGTGAGTGAAGTACGAGGTCCCTTAACACAGCCAGGGCATGGTGAGTGAAGTACGAGGTCCCTTAACACAGCCAGAAGATGGTGAGTGAAGTACGAGGTCCCTTAACACAGCCAGGGCATGGTGAGTGAAGTACTGGGTCCCTTAACACAGCCAGGGCATGGTGAGTGAAGTACGAGATCCCTTAACACAGCCAGGGCATGGTGAGAGAAGTACGAGGTCCCTTAACACAGCCAGGGCATGGTGAGTGAAGTACGAGGTCCCTTAACACAGCCAGGGGATGGTGAGTGAAGTACGAGGTCCCTTAACACAGCCAGGGCATGGTGAGTGAAGTACGAGGTCCCTTAACACAGCCAGGGCATGGTGAGTGAAGTACGAGGTCCCTTAACACAGCCAGGGCATGGTGAGTGAAGTCCTGGGTCCCTTAACACAGCCAGGGCATGGTGAGTGAAGTACTGGGTCCCTTAACACACCCAGGGCATGGTGAGTGAAGTACGAGGTCCTTTAACACAGCCAGGGGATGGTGAGTGAAGTCCTGGGTCCCTTAACACAGCCAGGGCATGGTGAGTGAAGTACTGGGTCCCTTAACACAGCCAGGGCATGGTGAGTGAAGTACTGGGTCGCTTAACACAGCCAGGGGATGGTGAGTGAAGTACTGGGTCGCTTAACACAGCCAGGGCATGGTGAGTGAAGTACTGGGTCCTTTAACACAGCCAGGGGATGGTGAGTGAAGTACTGGGTCCCTTAACACAGCCAGGGCATGGTGAGTGAAGTACTGGGTCCCTTAACACAGCCAGGGCAAGGTGAGTGAAGTACGAGGTCCCTTAACACAGCCAGGGCATGGTGAGTGAAGTACTGGGTCCCTTAACACAGCCAGGGCATGGTGAGTGAAGTACTGGGTCTTTTAACACAGCCAGGGCATGGTGAGTGAAGTACTGGGTCGCTTAACACAGCCAGGGGATGGTGAGTGAAGTACTGCGTCCCTTAACACAGCTTGGGCATGGTGAGTGAAGTACTGGGTCCCTTAACACAGCCAGGGCAAGGTGAGTGAAGTACCATGTCCCTTAACACAGCCAGGGCATGGTGAGTGAAGTACTGGGTCCCTTAACACAGCCAGGGGATGGTGAGTGAAGTACTGGGTCCCTTAACACAGCCAGGGCATGGTGAGTGAAGTACTGGGTCCCTTAACACAGCCAGGGCATGGTGAGTGAAGTACTGGGTCCCTTAACACAGCCAGGGCAAGGTGAGTGAAGTACGAGGTCCCTTAACACAGCCACGGCATGTTGAGTGAAGTACGAGGTCCCTTAACACGGCCAGGAGATGGTGAGTGAAGTACTGGGTCCCTTAACACAGCCAGGGCATGGTGAGTGAAGTACTGGGTCCCTTAACACAGCCAGGGCATGGTGATTGAAGTACTGGGTCCCTTAACACAACCAGGGGATGGTGAGTGAAGTACTGGATCCCTTAACACAGCCAGGGCATGGTGAGTGAAGTACTGGGTCCCTTAAGACAGCCAGGGCATGGTGAGAGAAGTACCAGGTCCCTTAACACATCCAGGGGATGGTGAGTGAAGTACTGGGTCCCTTAACTCAGTCAGGGCATGGTAAGTGAAGTACTGGGTCCCTTAACACAGCCAGGGCAAGGTGAGTGAAGTACCAGGTCCCTTAACACAGCCAGGGGATGGTGAGTGAAGTACTGGGTCCCTTAACACAGCCAGGGCATGGTGAGTGAAGTACTGGGTCCCTTAACACAGCCAGGGCATGGTGAGTGAAGTACTGGGTCCCTTAACACAGCCATGGCAAGGTGAGTGAAGTACTGGGTCCCTTAACACAGCCAGGGCAAGGTGAATGAAGTACTGGGTCCCTTAACACAGCCAGGGGATGGTGAGTGAAGTACTGGATCCCTTAACACAGCCAGGGGATGCTGAGTGAAGTACTGGGTCCCTTAACACAGCCAGGGGATGGTGAGTGAAGTACTGGGTCCCTTAACACAGCCAGGGCATGGTGAGTGAAGTACTGGGTCCCTTAACACAGCCAGGGCATGGTGAGTGAAGTACCAGGTCCCTTAACACAGCCAGGGGATGGTGAGTGAAGTACTGGGTCCCTTAACACAGCCAGGGCATGGTGAGTGAAGTACTGGGTCCCTTAACACAGCCAGGGCATGGTGAGTGAAGTACTGGGTCCCTTAACACAGCCAGGGCATGGTGAGTGAAGTACTGGATCCCTTAACACAGCCAGGGCATGGTGAGTGAAGTATTGGGTCCCTTAACACAGCCAGGGCATGGTGAGTGAAGTACTGGATCCCTTAACACAGCCAGGGGATGGTGAGTGAAGTACTGGGTCCCTTAACACAGCCAGGGCATGGTGAGTGAAGTACTGGGTCCCTTAACACAGCCAGTGGATGGTGAGTGAAGTACTGGGTCCCTTAACACAGCCAGGGGATGGTGAGTGAAGTACTGCGTCCCTTAACACAGCCAGGGCATGGTGAGTGAAGTATTGGGTCCCTTAACACAGCCAGGGCATGTTGAGTGAAGTACTGGATCCCTTAACACAGCCAGGGCATGGTGAGTGAAGTATTGGGTCCCTTAACACAGCCAGGGCTTGGTGAGTGAAGTACTGGGTCCCTTAACACAGCCAGGGCATGGTGAGTGAAGTATTGGGTCCCTTAACACAGCCAGGGCATGGTGAGTGAAGTACTGGATCCCTTAACACAGCCAGGGGATGGTGAGTGAAGTACTGGGTCCCTTAACACAGCCAGGGCATGGTGAGTGAAGTACTGGGTCCCTTAACACAGCCAGTGGATGGTGAGTGAAGTACTGGGTCCCTTAACACAGCCAGGGGATGGTGAGTGAAGTACTGGGTCCCTTAACACAGCCAGGGGATGGTGAGTGAAGTACTGGGTCCCTTAACACAGCCAGGGCATGGTGAGTGAAGTACTGGGTCCCTTAACACAGCCAGGGCATGGTGAGTGAAGTACTGGGTCCCTTAACACAGCCAGGGGATGGTGAGTGAAGTACTGGGTCCCTTAACACAGCCAGGGCATGGTGAGTGAAGTATTGGGTCCCTTAACACAGCCAGGGCATGGTGAGTGAAGTATTGGGTCCCTTAACACAGCCAGGGCATGGTGAGTGAAGTACTGGATCCCTTAACACAGCCAGGGGATGGTGAGTGAAGTACTGGGTCCCTTAACACAGCCAGGGCATGGCGAGTGAAGTACTGGGTCCCTTAACACAGCCAGGGGATGGTGAGTGAAGTACTGGGTCCCTTAACACAGCCAGGGGATGGTGAGTGAAGTACTGGGTCCCTTAACACAGCCAGGGCATGGTGAGTGAAGTACTGGGCCCCTTAACACAGCCAGGGCATGGTGAGTGAAGTACTGGGTCCCTTAACACAGCCAGGGCATGGTGAGTGAAGTACGAGGTCCCTTAACACAGCCAGGGCATGGTGAGTGAAGTACTGGGCCCCTTAACACAGCCAGGGCATGGTGAGTGAAGTACTGGGTCCCTTAACACAGCCAGGGCATGGTGAGTGAAGTACGAGGTCCCTTAACACACCCAGGGCATGGTGAGTGAAGTACTGGGTCCCTTAACACAGCCAGGGCATGGTGAGTGAAGTACTGGGTCCCTTAACACAGCCAGGGCATGGTAAGTGAAGTACTGGATCCCTTAACACAGCCAGGGGATGGTGAGTGAAGTACTGGGTCCCTTAACACAACCAGGGCATGGCGAGTGAAGTACTGGGTCCCTTAACACAGCCAGGGGATGGTGAGTGAAGTACTGGGTCCCTTAACACAGCCAGGGCATGGTGAGTGAAGTACTGGGTCCCTTAACACAGCCAGGGCAAGGTGAGTGAAGTACGAGGTCCCTTAACACAGCCAGGGCATGGTGAGTGAAGTACTGGGTCCCTTAACACAGCCAGGGCATGGTGAGTGAAGTACTGGGTCCTTTAACACAGCCAGGGCATGGTGAGTGAAGTACTTGGTCCCTTAACACAGCCAGGGGATGGTGAGTGAAGTACTGGGTCCCTTAACACAGCCAGGGCATGGTGAGTGAGGTACTGGGTCCCTTAACACAGCCAGGGCATGGTGAGTGAAGTACTGGGTCTTTTAACACAGCCAGGGCATGGTGAGTGAAGTACTGGGTCGCTTAACACAGCCAGGGGATGGTGAGTGAAGTACTGGGTCCCTTAACACAGCCAGGGCATGGTGAGTGAAGTACTGGGTCCCTTAACACAGCCAGGGCAAGGTGAGTGAAGTACGAGGTCCCTTAACACAGCCAGGGCATGGTGAGTGAAGTACTGGGTCACTTAACACAGCCAGGGGATGGTGAGTGAAGTACTGGGTCCCTTAACACAGCCAGGGCATGGTGAGTGAAGTACTGGGTCCCTTAAGACAGCCAGGGCAAGGTGAGTGAAGTACGAGGTCCCTTAACACAGCCACGGCATGTTGAGTGAAGTACGAGGTCCCTTAACACGGCCAGGAGATGGTGAGTGAAGTACTGGGTCCCTTAACACAGCCAGGGCATGGTGAGTGAAGTACTGGGTCCCTTAACACAGCCAGGGCATGGTGATTGAAGTACTGGGTCCCTTAACCAGGGGATGGTGAGTGAAGTACTGGATCCCTTAACACAGCCAGGGCATGGTGAGTGAAGTACTGGGTCCCTTAACACAGCCAGGGCATGGTGAGAGAAGTACCAGGTCCCTTAACACATCCAGGGGATGGTGAGTGAAGTACTGGGTCCCTTAACACAGCCAGGGCATGGTGAGTGAAGTACCAGGTCCCTTAACACAGCCAGGGGATGGTGAGTGAAGTACTGGGTCCCTTAACACAGCCATGGCGAGGTGAGTGAAGTACTGGGTCCCTTAACACAGCCAGGGCAAGGTGAATGAAGTACTGGGTCCCTTAACACAGGCAGGGCATGGTGAGTGAAGTACTGGGTCCTTTTACAGTACAGCCAGGGGATGGTGAGTGAAGTACTGGGTCCCTTAACACAGCAAGGGGATGGTGAGTGAAGTACTGGGTCCCTTAACACAGCAAGGGGATGGTGAGTGAAGTACTGGGTCCCTTAACACAGCCACGGAAAGGTAAGTCTGGGCTTTCTTAACACACAATCATGGTAGTGTGGGTCAGTGTTCCCTTAACACACACAAAGTAATGTATATCAGGGTTCTCTTAACACCCACAGTCAGGGTAATGTAAACCAGGGTTCCCTTAACACACACAGTCAAGGTAAGGTACCAATAAGTGTTCTTTATTAAGCAACCTTCAAGGGTGAAGGTCTCTTGATCACAGGAAATGGAGCTACCCTTCATTTCCACGGATCAAGCAAGATTGTTGCACTCCCTGTATGACCATTATATGTCTGGTACCTCCAGATCAATATAATAATATTCTGTGTTAAAGAAACATAAGAATAGGACTTGATACTTCTTAACATAAATCCAGGATTTTACAAGCTAGATACATTCAAAATAAAATTTGTGAAATTTATGTTGACAAACCAATTTTACCTGACATAATATTTTGACCTAACATAGTTTTGAGTTGAGTGTTATACAGTATCTGGAGGAATGGCAGGCAATCAGGATCGATTCATTGATGAGAAAGACTGGTCCAATTTCTTACATCAAGAGTCTCTAGGTTAATGGAACCTCCCTTGTGGGAATATTAATACAGATTAACCCTTCCCTCACTCATGGACCTGACAAAGTTAGGTCCATGAGTGAGGTACTACCACCTCTGACTTTGTCAGATCCATGAGTGAGGTACTACCACCTCTGACTTTGTCAGGTCCATGAGTGAGGTACTACCACCTCTGACTTTGTCAGATCCATGAGTGAGGTACTACCACCTCTGACTTTGTCAGATCCATGAGTGAGGTACTACCACCTCTGACTTTGCCAGGTTCATGAGTGAGGTACTACCACCTCTGACTTTGTCAGATCCATGAGTGAGGTACTACCACCTCTGACTTTGTCAGGTCCATGAGTGAGGTACTACCACCTCTGACTTTGCCAGGTTCATGAGTGAGGTACTACCACCTCTGACTTTGCCAGGTTCATGAGTGAGGTACTACCACCTCTGACTTTGCCAGGTTCATGAGTGAGGTACTACCACCTCTGACTTTGCCAGGTTCATGAGTGAGGTACTACCACCTCTGACTTAGGTCAGTATGTGAGATGCATCTGAATTTAGCCCATCTGATTCTCACACATCCGGCCCTTGTACATGGTGCACATGTCTTCTATATAAAACACCCTCTGCTTTAATGATTTAATTGTTCCTTGAGAATACCACTGAGAGATACTGAAATTACTTGCAATGCAATTACCATTTACTGGAGTTATTGGTTTTGAAGACATGAGTAAACACTAGGACGTATTTATTAGAAAACGTTTCGGTCTTGGGACCTTGATCACTTCTAACACAGAGGATGAAAATAATAGTGTATATATAGGCAGAGTGTGCTGTGAGAGATACATAGTGACCTGAAGAATACAAGTGAGGCTTAGTGGGTTGAGGTCAGGTAGATAATGACGTCACGTCGTATCACTTACCAAGGTTTATACCATACTGCAGTTATTGTATATACTGTGTATAAAGTCCAAAATTTATTTATAAACACCACCCCTCCATTACACTTGTTCACTCCATGATGCGGGTCGTGTGTGTGACTGGTCCTTCCATCATACTAGTACTCTCCATGATGTAGGTTGTGTGTGTGTGACTGGTCCCTCCATCATACTAGTACTCTCCATGATGTAGGTTGTGTGTGTGTGACTGGTCCCTCCATCACACTAGTACTCTCCATGATGGAGGTTGTGTGTGTGTGACTGGTCCCTCCATCATACTAGTACTCTCCATGATGGAGGTTGTGTGTGTGTGACTGGTCCCTCCATCATACTAGTACTCTCCATGATGGAGGTTGTGTGTGTGTGACTGGTCCCTCCATCACACTAGTACTCTCCATGATGGAGGTTGTGTGTGTGTGACTGGTCCCTCCATCATACTAGTACTCTCCATGATGGAGGTTGTGTGTGTGTGACTGGTACTGGTCCCTCCATCATACTAGTACTCTCCATGATGGAGGTTGTGTGTGTGTGACTGGTCCCTCCATCATACTAGTAGGTTGTGTGTGTGTGACTGGTCCCTCCCTAGTATGATGTACTCTCCATGAGGTTGTGTGTGTGTGACTGGTCCCTCCATCATACTAGTACTCTCCATGATGGAGGTTGTGTGTGTGTGACTGGTCCCTCCATCATACTAGTACTCTCCATGATGGAGGTTGTGTGTGTGTGACTGGTCCCTCCATCATACTAGTACTCTCCATGATGGAGGTTGTGTGTGTGCGTAACTCTGGCTCGCTCCATCACACTTGTACACTCCATCACTGGGTCCTGGTGACCCTGGTGTCTTCCTCCTCACATTCACCGCCGCCCATGAGCTTGCTGGGGATTCTATTTTTACATTTCAATAATTTCTTAGCAATATTTGAGGAAAACAACGCTCGCTTGTGTCTGGGGCAAGGTTAGCTGGCACCAAGCTGCGTCCAGCTTGGTGAAGAACTGTATTGTGGCAGAGTTTCACTCTGGTGTCTTGCTTGATGAACCTGGACACAGAAACATTAAAAATTTGGTTTACAACGGGAATTTTTCATTATTTTTTGGCTTTACGCCTTTGTATCCAGCAGAATTCATAGTCATATTAACCTAACGTCTTGATTTACCTGTACACTAATACCAATACTTTAATCCGTGTAATATATATACACCTGGAGAAGGTTTCGGGGATCAACGCCCCCGCGGCCCGATCTGTGACCAGGCCTCCTGGTGGATCAGGGCCTGATCAACCAGGCTCTTACTGCTAGCAGCACGTAGACCGACGTACGAACCACAGCCCGGCTGATCAGGTACTGACTTTAAGTGCCTGCTCAACGCCTTCTCAAAGACAGTCAGGGGTCTATTGGTAATCCCCTTTATGTATGCTGGGACGCAGTTGAACAGTCTTGGGTCCCTGACGCTTACTGTGTTGTCTCTTAGCGTACTCGTGGCGCCCCTGCTTTTCATTGGGGGGATGTTGCATCTCCTGCCCAGTCTTTTACTTTCGTAGGGAGTGATTGTCGTGTTCATATTTGTGATTAGTCCCTCTAGGAATTTCCAAGTGTATATTATCATGTATCTTTCGCGCCTGCGTTCCAGGGAATCCAAATCAAGGGACTTCAACTGTTCCCAGTAGTTTAGGTGCTTTATCGTATTTATGCGTACCGTGAAAGTTGTCTGTACATTCTCCAGATCTGTAATTTTGCCTGCTTTGAAGGAGGCTGTTAGTGTACAGTAATATTCCAACCCAGAGAGAACCGTCATGGGCTTGCCATCCCTAGTTTTGAAGATTCTCATTATCCATCCTATCATTTTCTTATCAACTGTGATAGAAACATTGTTGTAATCTTTGAAAGTGAGATCATCTGACATGATCATTTCCAGGTCTTTCACATTAGTTTTTCGCTCTATTGTGTGGTTGAAATTTGTTTTATACTCCGATACGGTTTTAAATTCCTCGAGTTTTCCAAATCGGAATAATTGAACTTTGTCTTCACTGAACTTCGTGTTTTCCTCGGCCCATTTAGTTTTGGTTGATGTCCGTTTGGAATCTTTCAGTGTCTTCTATGGATGACACCGTCATGGAAATTCGGGTGTCATCCGGAAAGGAAGACACGGTGCTATGGCTTACATCTCTGTCTGTGTCAGATATGAGGATAAAGGAAGAGGATGGGGGCAAGTACAGTGCCTTGTGGAACCGAGTTTTTCATTGTAGCTGCCTCAGACTATACTCTGTTTACTATTACTCTTTGTGTTTTATTTATTAGTAAGTTATAGATCCATCTACCAACTTTTCCTGTTATTCCTTTATCACGCATTTCGTGCTTACACCGGGGTCGCACTTGTCGAAGGTTTTCACAAAGTCTGTGTGTACTACATCTGCATTTTGTTTGTCCTCCAGTATATCTAAGACCTTGCCATAGTGGTCCAGTAGTTGGGACAGGATAAAGGCGAGAATAAGATGTATGTGGCGGTACGCAGCTAGAGGTTAAGGTACTGGAATTTGTTTTAATAACCCTTTATGAGTATGTCGTTGGTATGCAAATTGTGATTACATTACACAACCCGCACTTAAGAGACTGAAACTTATGGCATTATGATGCGACTTGAACCATTAACTAGTCACACTGAACGATGAGGGAAGAAGGCTAGAATATGAGACGGGTGCTGGGAAGGGAGTGACAGAACGGGGGTAGGGACTAGTAGCAATAGTGGTAGTAGCCATCGTGGTAGAAATAGTGGTAGTGCAGCAGTGGTAGAAGTAAAAATAAGAACGTAGCAGTAAAAGTAATAGTAGCGGGAAAATCGGACAAAAAATAATGGCAGAGAGAAGGGTGTGTTCAGCAGTAGGAAGTAGAATAGTTTAGATACAATCCACGTGAAAGTTAGCAAGAACAGGGGATAGAAAAGAGCCTATAGCAACACCCAAGGTTTGGGAATAAAATTTACCTTGTACTGTAAAAAGATTTTGAGTCCAAACGTGAATAAGATGAAGAAGTACATCAGTGGGTATAGGAAAATGAAGAAAACCTTCATTGATTTACTCAGAGAAAACTGAAATCATTATTAAGAGGGACTCACAGTCAAGACTTAGCATCTTATAGGTTGGATGTGGCCGAACATGTTCGATGAAGTCTTACGAGTGACGGAGGTGAACAGGAGAAAAAATTCAAGAAAATGAGTGAAAGTTTTGGCTAGCCAAGGTTTAAGAGAATAAGGAACAAAACCTCTGGAGTAAATTATAGGACGTAGAGGGATACCAGGTTTATGAGTTTTAGGAAGATTCAAATAAGGTAGAGAGGGACAGATAACACGGAAACGTTGAACAAGATCAAGGTCAGGAGGACAAAAATGAGAGTCCGAAGTTTATGGTTAAAAGATCTCGTGGCACGATCAAGAAGGTTGATAACGAGAGGAGTGTAGATGCGTGGGTCAGGGAGCAAGGCTTCAGCTTTTTACAGGTAATATTCGCTATCAAGGACAACCACCGAATTCGTAAGAAGGAGCTGTAACAATATTAGTATAAGATTTAAGAGAAGTAAGGACAAGTTGATAGCAACGAGGAAGGTGGTATTTCTTAGACAACAGGTTCTGTTTCTTATTCTCTTGCTTCTTGGCTGGCCAAAACTCTCACTTATTTTCTTGGATCTTTTTTTCCTGTTCACCTCCATCACTCAAGACTTCGTCGAACATGTTCGGCCACGTCGGACTTGTACGATGCTAAGTCTTGACGTTGAGTCCCTCTTCACTAATGTCCCTCTTGATGATGATCTAAGTTTTCTCAGAGTGATGTCTTTCTTGATCTTATTCACGTTAGGACTAACTCCTTTTCCCTTTCAAGGTAAATTTTATTCCTAAATCTAAACTGTTGCTGTTGGCTCTCCTCTGTCCCCCGTTCTTGCTAAACTTTGTATGGAGTATTTCGAAACTATTCTACTTCCTACTGTTAGGGTATGTCTTCTCTGGCTTTGCTCTACAGATAATGTCTTTGTTCTTCGGTCACATGACTCTAGTCTCTTCCAACTATTTCTCGATGCCCATAACACTCTTACTCCTTCCATTGAGCTGAAAACTGAACAGTAATTTAATTCTTCCCTTCCTTTCCTCGATGTATATATGTCCATCGCTCGGCGACAAATTTTCTTTTTGCTTATCGCAAGCCTATGCGCAGTGGAATGTACATTCACTACTTTTCTTACCATGCTCCCTCTGTCAAGAAGTGTTTTTGTTTCTTTCTGTGTGCCCTCGGCATCTGTGACCTTCAGTTTCTTGACTCAAAAATTTCCACTCTTCGTTCTCTCACCTTCCTGCTCCTCTTGTCCTCTCCAGTACTTTGGAGAAACTGGCCGCTCTCTTTCTGACAAACTTAAAACACAAAAGTGTTAGACTTGCCAACACTAACACTGCTTTTTTCTGTCATGTTAGAGATCATAGTCATCCTATTAACTGGTCTTCTGCCAAAACTGTCAACCCTTCTTCTAGCCTTCACAGACGCCGTCTTGTTGAAACTTCCCTTATACACAATTTTTCTGTAGCTGCCTTACTTTCTCGTTACATTGTCAAATGCTCCAGACTTCAGAACACTCGGACTTTGTTTCTTCTCCTTTCCTCTTCACATTTCCTGTGCTTTGTTGGCTTTTTATTGTCTAGTGCCTAGGTGGGTTCTGTCCCAAGGGGTTTTTGTCCTACAAGGGATTCTATCCTACTACTGTAAGCCAGTAGGTCTCCTGCAGTGTTCCTCTATTATTTTGTTATATGCACCACTTCTAATATTACTACTGCTACTACTTTTTTAACTAATACTACTGTCATTATTTTTTTCCCCATTTTCCACTACTGTTGCTTCTACTCCTACCTTATTTCTACTTCTACCACTGCTGCACTACTACTATTACTACTACCACGACTGCTATTACTACCACTACGCCAACTACTACTACTTGTACAACTAATTTTTCTGCTATCATTTCTACTACTATTACTACTAGTAATACTGCTACCACCACAGCTACTATTACTTTTACTATCACCACCACCACCACAATACCACCACCACCATACCACCACCACAATACCACCACCACCATTACTGCTACTAGTACTGTCCTTACTGTTGCCACCAATACTACTACTACCATCACTCACCATTACTACTATTACTACTCTCCTTACTGCTACCACAAATACTACTAGTACTACCACCACCACTTCCACAGTTCTAACACTACCCCGCCCCGTCTGGTTTATATTTTGGCCTCCTTCCCTCCATGTTTCAGTGTGATCTGTTTACATTCCAAGTCTAACTGCAACGTTGTCAAGTTTCAGCCTCTTAAGTGTTGGTTATTTGTTTATTGTTCCAGCTACAGTATTATGATGTCTTATTCTTTCTTGATTACGTTACTCCTAAGCTTCGGTAAGCTCTTTAAGGAAACCTTCAACGAAGGACAGACATAGTTTCTGGTAGTGGCGTGTGATCTGTACTCGGGTGGTACACGGCTCTGCTACCGTAGTGATTTCTGGCCCGTGTTGAGACTATCACATCTTTCTACTATTGATTTCTGCTCAGTAGATGTAAACTTGACAAGTACCTCCACCAGTGTGTGGAATCAACCAGGATGTGATGGTTATGCTGGCCAGAGGGCCGCCAATAGCAACAGCCTGGTTGGGCAGGCAAGCGCTAGATAAACCTGACCAGGGCCAGGTTCCGGGAGTAGGGAAACTCTCGAAAATCGTCAAAGGTATAAGGGTAAAGGCAGTCTACTAGCGACTTCTGGCGTGTTCAGGGGAAGCAAAAAAATCACACTCAAGGTGCAAGACGAAGAATTTCTGGATTGCCTTGAGCAACGCGGAATTGATGAGTGTTTGTGTGTGCTTGTGGCATGCAACACGGCTTGTCCAGCACGCACTTGCTCCAGCTCTCTCTCTCTCTCTCTCTCTCTCTCTCTCTCTCTTTTGTTAATACAGATCTTTCTCACAATTCCTCACCTTCCGGGTATTATTATTCTGACACTGACAAATCAGCCATAATCTGCAATTATTTTTTAATGACTTTAAAGCAACGTCAGGGTGATTGATGTGTGGTAACCAGTGCATGTCTTTAAATATGTTGGCTATGTCATGAACAGTCTCTCTGGATATGTAAGCTGTGTCTTGAATCATTTCTATAAACAGGTAAGCTACAAACTGAACAGTCTTTTTAAGTATATTAGCTGTGTGATGAACAACTTCTGCAACAACAACATCTGTAAATATGTAAGCTGCATTATAACAACAGACTTGTACCGTTCTAGTGTAATTACTTCACACACTGTATCTTGACAATCTCCTAACTCTCTTCAGTTAAAGAGATAACTACTTTATGGATTTTTCCAAAATAAATTTTCATTTAAAATTGTCTTGCTCATTATATCATCGCTGCTTCGACAGCAGACCGTGCAGACATGCACTCCGAGCCTTGGTATCCGTCCCTACTTTCTCAGAGTTTTTCGACCCATGTTGTGTACACCATGGCCATGGATCAGAGGAAGCGAATTAATACTTTCGATGTTGAGTTAACGAGAGGAGCTGTCACGCCTGATGTGTCGAATATTTTGCTGGCAATAATAATTCGAGAAACATATGAGATTGCTGACGTTGTCCTCTATGGTGCAGCAGGAATGAAGTGAAATGCTAGTTTTAGAAATTATCACCTGAAGTATATGAGTGGTCGCCATGTATCTAGACGATGTGATCGCATGACAAAAATGCCAGTGTGTAACTAGTAGAGGTTTCTAAACGCTATACCTAGATCAAAGTACACGATATACCTTTTGAAGCTGATTACACAAATTCGCCAGGTGTTATCCCACTTTGGCATCATATCTGTAGTGCAACAAGACAGTGGGTTAACTGGTCTGTGTGCAGGTTTCCCCGAAAGGACGTACTCCCTCCAGATGTTGAAATACACTGTTATTCTAAGTCTGGGTCACAGACTTAGAATAGACAGTAGTGTACCTACAGGACATATGCCAGCTGTGGAGGCCTCCGCCAGGTGTAGCAGTGCTCCAGGCAGTCGGCATCATTGGAAGAAGTTGAAGCTTCAAAACCATGAGACATGGATCACATCCAAGGGGATCATGCTAAGGTGACAGTGACAGTGTGTGAGTGCCCCTAAAAAAGGGGGGGGGGATGACAGATATGTATCGAAGGCTGTAGTGTTGGAGAATGTTTTGAACAAGGTGTAACTGAAAATGTACATGAATGGTATACATTACCGACAAGATGAGAATTAGACACATATGCAACATCTGGGTATCTTTAACGTAGACGTTTCGCCATTCAGTGGCTTTATGGGTATGACCTACTTCCACTGAGGAATCCCGCCTACCAGTGACAATGCCTTCTGCTACCCGTCCCTTTTCACCTGACGCCAGTATATAAGTGCCAACCTTCTTGCCTGTGCTCCAAATTCTTCACGACTACGGTGCTCTTCACACCAACTCCAAGGATGAGGGACTGATTACCTCATCTTTTGTATATAGTTCTGCTGTCTTCAAATTATGTCCTAGAACTTGTATTGATAAAGCCAATAGATGGCGAAACGTCTACATTAAAGACACCCAAATGTTGCATATGTGTCTAATTCGTAACTGGAAAAGTTTTCCCTCACTCGGAGAAAAGAGGCTGTGTTGTGATTGGCGAAGGACCTGGGGTTCAGGTCAGTAATATGGATGAGGAACACAACAAGACTTCTCGATTACGTCTCTGCTTAGTGAGGGGCCTGTGGCTCAGATCAAAGGAAGAGAACCAGTCCAGGGATGGCTTGATGGTGATGAGAGAGGCTGAGGTCTCGTGTTTTTAGGAAACAAGCAGCAGCGTCGGATTCGGATATTTTAACGCCAGTGCAAACTCAATCTGAAAAGAAGTTCTTGGCAGAGGTTGTCAAGTGGTCTAGGGGTACGAGAGTCAAGATAACCATCGTTAAGGAGGCAAAGTTATAAGAGGTGGTGCCCCGTAAGTGCTTTCGATGAAGGTATTGTGGTTAAAAGTGTAAGTAGTTTGAGAAGGAAACTTTACATTTGCTAGACCTTAGGTTACTTGCCATAAACACTAATGGACTTAGTATCTTGGCAGTGCAAGCTTGGTTGGCTAGTATGATTCTCAGATATATGGGGGGGGATTCTTGGTAGGGGTATCATGCTCGTTTGATTACCATCGATGTGAAAACAGCGGTGGTGATCGCATCATTCGTGTGGGTTCGTCGTGGCAGGATAGACCTGTGTCACTCGTATGAGTGTAAAAGGTGGTTTGAAGATGAAAAAAAAAAAAAGATTTTGACAGAGTTGAGAGAGAGAATTCTGTGGTACTTGAGGATGATGTTATGAAAGAGGAGTGGGGACATTATTTCCTGGTATTGTGGGAATTGTTGCGTGATGTTCGTTTGAAAGACGTGTGTTGTATGACTGTTGTAGTGTCAGTACATATGTACACGAAGAGGACTTGTGCAGAAAGGTTAGGCAGGATTTATGTAACACTGCCTGTGAGCATACATTCAATACACGTCCTGCAGGCGGTGGCAATGATATCAGAGAGGTGGTGTAGGATTCATGGGAGGTGTGCCATAGAAGTCATTGGTAGATGAATACTGAGGTCTCGGCAGATGAGGGCGAAGTGGTGAGGTTTGCGAATTGGTGAAAGATTAACAAATTCAGAGGGAGTGACGAGAGAGGACTTGGTGTGTTGATGGGAGGAGGACGTATTGAAGCCTGCGATACGAAACTTTTATGGAGGGTAAGGTCAGAGGTTCAGCTCTATGAGGTAAGGATTATTAAATTATTATGAGGTACAGTTGACGCAGTTACCTGGAGGAGGCTGCTCAGGGAAAGTATCAAGTTAATGACGTCAAGGAATTAAGGAGTTTGATCTGGAATTTGCATAATGATGGGTTCGAAGCAGCGAATGTCTGTGGTGGAGGGGGTGTTATGGGGTGACAAAACTTCTGCGTGTGTTCTAAAGTCGTTGGGAAAGTAGAGGCTGGTGACTACAATTTCACGTCTTGAGGTGCAGGGGGACTTTTGAAGATTCGGGACAGGTTAGGGTTAGGGAATGACCGAAGCTGTGAGGGTGTACACAGACAAGTGGGAGGTACTGGGGAAAGGGTGAAAAAGGAGGGGATGTGTCTTGAGATTTGTACGGTGATTATTTGTAATTTGAAAGTGATGTGGAGATATTAGGAGGTGCTCTCGAGGCGGAAGAGGTTTTTCATGCGATTTTGGCAATGACAACTGGGAAGGATTGATGGGATCCCGGTCGAGGTCTTTCCTGACCTCACATCTGAGTACCATCCATGAATAACTCACATAGGTTTAGCGCTATATATGAATTAAACAAGCAGACATCCTGCACACATGCAAATAACGTGTTTGGCAACGTACAACCCTGCCTCAGACCTTTAAACGTGGCAACTGCACTCCGATAATCACTCATCCTCACCTGATCTTTGTCCCTCGCGACGAGGACCGTCACGCCCGTCAACCTGACTTGGCACAGCCCACTTTCCTTCATGATGTTCATGAGGCTGAAGGGTAAGGAACGGGTGGGGATGTCTAATTCTTGGAATACAATTTCCATGTTTGGAGGCTTACGGCAGGGTTGTAGATTCTTGAAGATACCTTTCGACTGAATGCAGGATCCATTCTACAGGGTTACACATTATCCTAAATTAACACACTAAGACAAAAGAATCAGAGTGTGGTACTCAAATGTAGATAGAGTTTTCAACAAATGTGAGGTCATGAAAGAAAGTGGCACAAGAAAACCATGATGCTATAACTATTAAAAAGACAAAAATTCTCTGGAATAATATCAAATGTGACATTCCCAGAGGGCTACTACATAAGAAAAAAACAATGGTCAAAAACCATTGAAGCTTTGAGAAACTAGAATCCCTGGAAACAGAGGATTTCAAAAATTATATAGCAGGTACTGTAATGTCCAGAGTGGCAAAAGTAAGAGTGGCACCAAACAGTAGAAGGTCAAGAGAAGAGTATAAGCAGAACAACAGGATAATGATTCACATTTTAGAGACAGTGGCTGAGAGTGCAAGAAGAAACAAAGCTAAACTCATAATACCAGGAGATTTCAACCACGAGATTGACTGAGAAAACTGGTAAGCCCCCCTCCCCCCCATGGAGAGTGAAACTTATGGAGGCAGTAAAGAAAAAAAATCCGAGGCAACATGTGAAGAAAAGAGCAAAAATGAGGGGAGAAGATAAGTCAGTAAGACGACCTGGTTTTTACACAAAACAATTATCACTTAACCGAAATTACTTATAGGGAACCACTAAGCCCAGTGACCGTGTGGGATTACGTTTCGAGCAGCATAAAATTGTAATACTGAAGGAGCCACTATTTTGGAATGAGAAACTTTGAGAAAAGTACAGTGGAATGGAAAGAGGGCAAAAGTGTAATAAAAGTGTAATAAAGCCGAATTGCCAATTGGCAAAGGAGAAATTTGTATCAAGTATGAAACAAAGAAACAAGGCAAACAGGGAGAACCCATGTTTCAGTCTGGAGTGCAGACGGACCAAGGGAAGGAGCAAGAAGCCCTAGATCAAATAAAATTTCAGAATACCGGGAATCAAGCAGTAGAGACAGAAAAGAATAATCAAGAATAAAAAGGGAAGCAGAAAGACAATTTGAAAATGATGTAACATCAAAGGCCAAAACATAGCCAGAGTTTTGCCACAGCCACATAAGAGAAAAAACTATGAAGGACTCGGTGACAATACTGAAGAAAGAGGATGAGGACACTGGTGAAGAATGACAGAGAAGTATGCGAAGAGTTTATCAGAAGGTTCAAAGAGGTCTTTACAGAAGAGAGTGGCAAGTTACCAGGAGAAACTCTAGTTAAACCAGAGCAACAGGCGCTGGAAAGCATCAGCACAACAAAAGAAAAAGTGATTAAACTGCTAAGTGAGCTTGATGTAACAAAAGAATGGGACCAGACAACATATCGCCTGGGTGTTGAGAGAAGGGGCAGACCCAAGAGCAAAAGCGTATAACCAACCAGTCTTCAATCAGGACAAGTGGCAGAAAATTGGAAAATGGCAAATTTGGACTCCATATATGAAAAGGGGACAAACAAGAAGCAATAAATTACAGGCCAGTATCACTAACATGCATAGTGTCAAAAGTTTTAGAGAACGCAGTAAGGAAAAGGATATTAGCGCAATTGGATTATTATTATTATTATAATCAAAAAGAAGCGCTAAGCCACAAGGGCTATACAGCAGCGCAATTGGAGAGAAGGAGACTACGGAAAACTGGCATGGATTTAGGGATGGAAAATCCTGTCCCACAAATTTGTTGGTATTCTATGACAAGAGTCCCAGAGAGAGAGAGAGAGAGAGAGGGAGAGGGCTAGGCGGATTGTGATTTCTTGGACTGCAGGAAAGGATTTGATAAAGTACCACACCATAGATTAATCCAGAAACTGGAGGAACGGGCAGGGTTAAAAAAAATGCCCCAGTGGGTCAGGAAGCTCATGAATGATAGAAAGTAGGGATAACAGTAAGGGATGAAACAGGAGACAGGGAGTGAAGAGTCGAATTCTGCAAGGATCAGTAATCGGATCACTACTCTTCCTAATATATATGAACTACCTCCCTGAGAGGCTAGAGTCCTGAATGTCTCTGCAGATGATGTAAAACTAATAAGAATGAGAACATGAGAGGACATTGATAAATTCCAGGAAGACCTCAACAGAATACAGATGTAGGCAGTCAAGTGGCTTCTCGAGTTCAACCTGATCCAATGCAAGGTCGTGTGAATTGGAGAAGGTGAGGACAGACCGGACACAGAATACATGGGCTCGGCGGAGAAAAGTTGCAAAACATAACACCAAGTGTATTGCCAGAACTACACACAAACCATATACCATCAGCAAATTTAAGATTAGCAGACCTCAGAATAGCATTCAGGATCTTGAAAAATCTTTCAGAGCCTTAATGTGCGACATATGTTAGACCAGTCATTGAGTGTGTGGCCGCAGCATGAAGCTCACACCTGATAAAGCACGTGAAGAAGCTGGAAATTGTCCGAAGATTGTATTGAAGCTAGTAAGAGAATAGAGATGCACTATGAGGAGAACTTGAAGGAACTAAACGTGACGACCAGGGCTGAGAGAAAGACAAGCGGAGACATGATTACAACATACAAAATCCTAAGAGGGATAGATAAGACAGATATTGACAGACTGTTTGAATTAAGAGGATGTGAGGAGACGAAGACACCTCCATGCTTCCGCATTATAACACATCATGAATACAAGCCTCTAAACATATAAATATAAAATGATAGAGAAAAATAATGTAATTATGGCAAAGCTGTAGACATTGTCCCCTCAAGGAAGGTTCCTTGATGTTGGTGAGGGGCTCTTGATTTAGGGAATTGGATCTGTGCTCCAGTTCCCCGAATTAAGCCTGAATGCCTTCCACATCCCCCCCCCAGGCGCTGTATAATCCTCCGGGTTTAGCGCTTCCCCCTTGATTATAATAATAATAATGTAGACATTGTCTCAGCTCTCTGACAATAATACTTACGTTGATATAATAACAATTCTAAAATTAACATTAATAATTACACACTAAATAAACGTATCATATCGTAATAATGTAGATAATGTAGGTACGTCAGCGTCTGGTTAGTGTGTTGGCTAGCACTTAACGAGGGATAGATCTGAGGGATAGCTTGCAGGTGATTATTATTATATTTAAGGGGAAGCGCTAAACCTGCGGGGTTCATACAGCTTCCGGGGAATGAGAGGCAGTCAGGTTCAGTCCAAAGAAACTGAAGATAAGTCCAGTTAGTTGGAAGAAGAGGCTGTTACCAGCATCAAGGAACCTCCCTTGATGTGTGTTGCGAGTGAAGTTGGTAACAGAGCCACACAAAATGAAGATCCTAACTTCGTGTGTTGATTTATTAGGCGGCGTCAGCACCCCAGAGTATTCTTTATACCCCTGGTATGACTCTGGATATATTTCAGGGAATTCATGAAATTGTTTATCCTACCTTCAGTAAAAGAGAGGTCATGTGTAAGTGTTTGCATGGCAGCCTGACGACCCGGGCGGTGTTATCTGTAGGTGGTGATTGATGATCCTTGTAGGACCTGTGGAGCGGCAGGCACAGCCTTCCACGGGGACTATTTTTGTGGGCAGTTGACGGGCTGTATAATGGTTGGATCGGGTGTTAGTAAAGGTGACGGAAAGTGGGAGAATTTAATTTTTAAAGGTCCTAAGTTAGGGCTGTTGGCCGTCACGGGAGGAGGAGGAGGAGTTGGAAGAGGAGGAGGAGTTGGAGGAGGAGGAGGAGGAGGGAGGAGGAGGAGGGAGGAGGAGGAGGGAGGAGGAGGGGGGAGGAGGGGGAGGAGGAAGAGGGAGGAGGAGGAGGGGGAAGGAGGAGGAGGAGAGGAGGGAGGAGGAGGAGGAGGGAGGGGGGAGGAGGAGGAGGGAGGAGGAGGGGGGAGGATGAAGAGGAGGAGGAGGGAGGGAGGGAAGAGGAGGAGGGAGGGAGGAGGAGGAGGGAGGGGAGGGAGGGAGGAGGAGGGAGGGAGGGAGGAGGAGGGAGGGAGGGAAGAGGGAGGTGGAGGAGGGACGGACGGACGGACGGAGGAAGAGGAGGTGGAGGAGGGACGGACGGACGGAGGGAGGGAGGGAGGCAGGCAGGCAGGCAGGGAGGGAGGCAGGCAGGCAGGCAGGCAGGCAGGCAGGCAGGGAGGCAGGCAGGGAGGGAGGGAGGCAGGCAGGCAGGCAGGCAGGCAGGGAGGGAGGCAGGCAGGCAGGCAGGCAGGCAGGCAGGCAGGGAGGCAGGGAGGCAGGCAGGTGGGCAGGGAGGCAGGCAGGTGGGCAGGGAGGCAGGCAGGTGGGCAGGGAGGCAGGCAGGCAGGCAGGCAGGGCAGGGAGGGCAGGGGCAGGCAGGCAGGCAGGCAGGGCAGGCAGGCAGGCAGGGAGGCAGGCAGGCAGGGAGGCAGGCAGGCAGGCAGGCAGGGAGGCAGGCAGGCAGGCAGGCAGGGAGGCAGGCAGGCAGGGCAGGCAGGCAGGCAGGGCAGGCAGGCAGGCATGCAGGCAGGGAAGGAGGCAGGCAGGCAGGGAAGGAGGCAGGGAAGGAGGCAGGCAGGCAGGCAGGCAGGCAGGGAAGGAGGCAGGCAGGCAGGCAGGCAGGCAGGCAGGCAGGGAGGCAGGCAGGGAGGCAGGCAGGCAGGCAGGCAGGCAGGCAGGCAGGCAGGCAGGCAGGCAGGCAGGCAGGCAGGCAGGCAGGCAGGCAGGCAGGCAGGCAGGCAGGCAGGCAGGCAGGCAAGGAGGGAGGCAGGCAGGCAGGCAGGCAGGCAGGCAGGCAGGCAAGGAGGCAGGGAGGCAGGCAGGCAGGCAGGGAGGCAGGCAGGCAGGCAGGCAGGCAGGCAGGCAGGCAGGCAGGCAGGCAGGGAGGCAGGCAGGCAGGCAGGCAGGCAGGCAGGCAGGGCAGGGGCAGGCAGGCAGGCAGGAGGGCAGGGAGGGCAGGCAGGCAGGCATGCAGGCAGGCAGGCAGGCATGCAGGCAGGGCAGGGAGGCAGGCAGGCATGCAGGCAGGCAGGCAGGGAGGCAGGCAGGCAGGCGGGCAGGGAGGCAGGCAGGCAGGCAGGCAGGCAGGCAGGCAGGGAGGCAGGCAGGGAGGTATGTAGGTAGGCAGGCAGGCAGGCAGGGAGGGAGGCAGGCAGGCAGGGAGGGAGGGAGGGAGGCAGGCAGGCAGGCAGGCAGGCAGGCAGGCATGCAGGCAGGGAGGGAGGCAGGCAGGCAGGCAGGCAGGCAGGCAGGGAGGGAGGCAGGCAGGCAGGCAGGCAGGCAGGCAGGCAGGCAGGCAGGCAGGCAGGCAGGCAGGGAGGCAGGCAGGCAGGCAGGCAGGCAGGCAGGCAGGCAGGCAGGCAGGCAGGCAGGCAGGCAGGCAGGCAGGCAGGCAGGCAGGCAGGCAGGCAGGCAGGCAGGCAGGCAGGGAGAGAGGGAGGGAGGCAGGCAGGCAGGCAGGCAGGCAGGCAGGCAGGCAGGCAGGGAGGCAGGCAGGCAGGCAGGCAGGCAGGCAGGTGGGGGTAAAGAGTTGTGGGTGTGTAGGGATGATGTGTTTGATACTATTAGTATTAGGTGTCATAGTTTGGCAACGAGGTTTTACAGGACGATGAGTAGGAATGTGTGGTGAATTTTTTTGGGCGGTGTATTAAGACGGTGTACTTGGAAATCAGCGTTGGAGGATTGTTGGGTTTATGCACATGTGACTCCGATGTTGGGGGGTGTGAGGATGTGCATGGGGTGTGACACGGGGGACAGAGCCTTGCAGAGCACGTGGTCCCGGTGTGAAAGGTCACATATAGTAACCTAGGTAGATACATTCCTAAAGTGTTGTGGCACTGGTGTGTTATGTCATATCTCATGGATCCGTTTGTGTAATAGTGGGCTGAGAATTTGTGTACTCACCTATTTGTACTCGCCTATTTGTGGTTGCAGGGGTCGAGACTCAGCTCTGTGTGTGTGTGTGTGTGTGTGTGTGTGTGTGTGTGTGTGTACTCACCTGTTTGTAGTTGCAGGGGTCGAGTTGTAGCTCCTGGCCCTACCTTTTCGCTGGTCGTTACTAGATCCACTCTGTCCCTGCTCCAAGAGCCTTGTTTTACCTCTTAAAGCTATGTATGGATTCTGCCTCCACTACATCACTCTCCAGGTTGTTCCACTTCCTTACAACTCTATGACTGAAGAAATACTTTCTAACATCCCTGTGACTCATCTGAGTTTTCAACCTCCAGTTGTGTCCCCTTATTGCTGTGTCCCATCTCTGAAATATCCTATCAATATCCACCTTGTTAATTCATCTCAATATTTTATATGTTGTCATGTCCTCCCTATCCCTCCTGTCCTCCAGTGTGCTGAGGTTGATTTTCCTTACCCGCTCCTCGTAGGACATACCCCTTAGCTCTGGGTCTAGTCTTGCTGCAAACCTTTGCACCCACCAGGTGTGGGTTCCATACTTGTGCTGCATACTTCAATATGGGTCTGACGTACACAGTGTACAGTTTTGAACGATTCCTTACTTAGATGTCGATATGCTATTCTTAGGTTTGTGTGTAGTCACCTATATGTGATTGGAAGGGTCGAGTCACAGTTGTGTTTGTGATGTTAGTGATCAGTGTGGTTGATTGGGGAAGGCTTGTGAGTGTTGTATATACGTCTGAGTGTTGTATATACGTCTGAGTGTTGTATATACGTCTGAGTGTTGTATATACGTCTGAGTGTGTGCCACGTCTAACACTGTATTCATCACGTTCTTGTTTTAAGTAATAAGGTATTAGTGTAGTTTCTTATTTTGTGTAATTCGACCCTTATGATTAACACTCGAAGTTAATCAGTTGGTTTCTGTTAGTGTATTTTTGTGTATAAAGTGCTATATATAGTTTATGTTGTAGAGGGTTATGCAATAGAGGTTAATTTGTTGAATGTTTTTAACCTGATAATGTGTTACATAATCCACTGTCAGCACTTGTTACCAAATCCAGTTATGTGATGTTTGTAGAAATGCAGTATTATGTATTCATGTTTCAGTATCTGTGGTGACTGTATCTGTTACATAATGGTATCAGCGCTGCTGCAGTGTGTTTTGGTTGGCGTGTACTCACCTATATATCGTTGCAGGGGTCCATCCACAGTTCCTTTGTGTTGCTTTGTGTATGCATTTCCTTTACCTTTATCATGGTAAGTTTAGTTGTTTTGTGAGTGAGTATGTCTGAGGTCCAGTGGCTTCATTATAATTTAAGTCAGAGCACAATGGTTGCTATATATCTTAAAGTTATAAATAAATTAAATATTCCTCAGCTCAAAAGATGGCCACTTTATATATTCAGTTTATTTTCTTTCCAGAATAAATTTTCTGTTAAAATTGTCGTCGTGAATTCCTCTCACTGGCTGATGTACACACACACACACACACACACACACACACACACACACACACACACACACACACACACACACACACACACACACACACACACACACACACACACACACACACACACACACACACACACACACACACACACACACACACACACACACACACACACACACACAACCTGACGACACTGGAGGACAGGAGAGATAGGGGGGACATGATAACGACATACAAAATACTGAGAGGAATTGACAAGGTGGACAAAGACAGGATGTTCCAGAGATTGGACACAGTAACAAGGGGACACAGTTGGAAGCTGAAGACACAGATGAATCACAGGGATGTTAGGAAGTATTTCTTCAGCCACAGAGTAGTCAGTAAGTGGAATAGTTTGGGAAGCGATGTAGTGGAGGCAGGATCCATACATAGCTTTAAGCAGAGGTATGATAAAGCTCACGGCTCAGGGAGAGTGAACTAGTAGCGATCAGTGAAGAGGCGGGGCCAGGAGCTCGGACTCGACCCCCGCAACCTCAACTAGGTGAGTACAACTAGGTGAGTACACACACACACACACACACACACACACACTAGGACCAGTGCTATTTTTGATATATGCGAACGACATGATGGAAGGAATAGACTCTGAAGTGTCCCTATTCGCAGATGATGTGAAGCTGATGAGAAGAATTAAATCGGATGAGGATGAGGCAGGACTGCAAAGAGACCTGGACAGGCTGGACATGTGGTCCAGAAACTGGCTTCTCTAATTCAACCCTGCCAAATGCAAAGTCATGAAGATTGGGGAGGGGCAAAGAAGACCGCAGACAGAGTATAGGCTAGGTGGACAAAGACTACAGACCTCACTCAGGGAGAAAGACCTTGGGGTGACCATAAAACCCAGCACGTCACCGGAGGCACACATCAACCAAATAACTGCTGCAGCATACGGGTGCCTGGCAAACCTGAGAATAGCGTTCCGATACCTTAATAAGGAATCGTTCAAGACACTGTACACTGTGTATGTTAGGCCCATACTGGAGTATGCAGCACCAGTCTGGAACCCACACCTGGTCAAGCACGTCAAGAAGTTAGAGAAAGTACAAAGGTTTGCAACAAGGCTAGTCCCAGAGCTCAGGGGAATGTCGTACATGTCGTACGAGGAAAGGTTGAGGGAAATCGGACTGACGACACTGGAGGACAGAAGGGTCAGGGGAGACATGATAACGACATACAAGATACTGCGGGGAATAGACAACGTGGACAGAAATAAGATGTTCCAGAGAGGGGACACAGAAACAAGGGGTCACAACTGGAAGCTGAAGACTCAGACGAGTCACAGGGACGTTAGGAAGTATTTCTTCAGTCATAGAGTCGTCAGGAAGTGGAATAGCCTAGCATGTGAAGTAGTGGAAGCAGGAACCATACATAGTTTTAAGAAGAGGTATGACAAAGCTCAGGAAGCAGAGAGGGAGAGGACCTAGTAGCGATCAGTGAAGAGGCGGGGCCAGGAGCTGAGTCTCGACCCCTGCAACCACAATTAGGTGAGTACAATTAGGTGAGTACACGCACAAACGCTTTGCCTTCAGTTTCTCTCTTCCAGATTCTTATATTTAATTTGTTTTCTAATTTTGCTGGCTTTAAATGTTTTAGACTAATTATATTTTTCTTATTTTTTTTACCTTTTTTCCAGATTATTGTATGCACTCTTGAGGGGTGTATGCCCCCTCAATACACGTGTACAGTGAACAGCAGTCTGTATGTGCACCGAGGTGTGCTCATTGTACCCCATCAGAGTACACTTTACAGCTAATATATATATATATATATATATATATATATATATATATATATATATATATATATAATATATATATATATATGTGTGTGTGTGTGTGTGTGTGTGTGTACAGTGGAACCTCAGTACTCGAACGCTTTGTTCGGTAAAAAAAAAAACGCTCGGTAGTCGACCGTTTGTTTGGCACTGGACCAAACAGATACGACCTGCCAGAACATGTGCGTCAGTCTCCCCGCAGCTGCTCAGTCCAAAACTCTGCTGAACTTCACTGTGAACTATTTCGTGTTTCTTCGCATTTTTTAAATTGTATAAATAAATCACCATGAGGCCTAAGAAGATTAGTGGTAACAGCCAACCAAAAAAGAAAATGGTTAGTGTGTGTTTGCTCTGATGTAAACATTGCCTCTCCCTCTCCGTATAATATGCCTTATATTATTAATTTCGGCGTCGTTATTGTGCTTCTAGGTTATCTGTCGTGTTTTTGATATCAGGTTATAATAAATGTGATAGATAACCTTTATTGCTAATATAAGCGTAATTACACAACATTGTATTCTCGCCACTGCTAGCATCTCGCTATCAAGACGACTCATCATGCTGCTTCTGCTGGCCCCTCCCTCTCTCTCCTATAGCTCCTCCCACTTCGAGCCACTCTTATATTACGCTTGCTTTCCATTTTGAATTTTTAGTCACACAAAAAATAGAAGATTTACTGTTATGCATATTGGTACATTATTGAAAAAATGGTATAAATAATATCAGCGCATTTGTGAAAGCATATTAGACTTACCAGTTGACGTGTATTGGACGCGTGACATGATTTGTGTGCTCCTGAATATCACAAATCTAACATTTCCGCTATTTGGAACTCCATTTCAAGGTAATTTTAGTCTGTAAATCATTCAAAATTGTCTCTATTTCTCTAGTATATCTTTCATTCTATCAAATGAGATCAAGAAAATGAGAATACAATCATAAATACCATACAAAAATGCACCGCAAATTCGCTATAAGTGTATTTTCGGGGGTCTGAAACGGATTAACCTAATTTACAGTATTCCATATGGGAAAAATTCGTTCCGTACTCGAACAGATCGGGACTCGAACAGCCTTCTGGAACGAATTAAGTTCGAGTACCGAGGTTCCACTGTATATATATGTCGTGCCGAATATGTAAAACTTGCGATCGTGGCTTAAATAGCAACGCTCATCTTGCCATATAAGACAAGCTAAAGTTTGTGTATGCAATAATTTCGCAAAAATCATTCTGAACCAAAAGAGAAAAATATATTTTATTGTGTTTGTTTACTATTAAATTATTGTAAACGTATCTAAAATATATTTAGTTGCGCTTGTTATAATAAGGTTAGGTAAGTTTTCTAAGATTCTTTCCGTGCAAAATTATAAATTTTTGCATTAACATTAATGAAGAAATATATCTTTAAAAATATAAAGAGAAAATTTTAGAAAGGACTTAATTTTAAATGAGTTCTTGCTAATTGACCAGTTTTACCTAAAATATACCCATTTTTGCATTTAAGATGGGGCGGCAGGAGACGTGGACCTTATCTTACACACACACACACATTATATATATATATATATATATATATATATATATATATATATATATATATATATATATATATATATATATATATATATATATATATATATAACTGATTTAAGTATATTTGACTAGTGTAGAGGCGAGATGCAGCCATAATCCTGGTGATCTCGATAATCTTTAACCCTGTGAAAATAACAGAACCTGTTCTATGTCTATTAACACCGTATAATTTCTTGAAGGTTCTGCTTCAGGTGAAACATTACCTTGCAGTTGTGGCTTGTTAGACACCTTAAATTCGTCTTGAAAGATTGATTTGAACCTTGGAAGTCGGGTTTTATGTGTATATATCAAATTCCTTCGTGTATATTTTTCATTTTATGTTAATCAGATATAACGGAAGCCATGAGTCTGTGGGGAGGGAGGAACTACACTCTTGTGGTTGGTAGACAGCACTCATACAGGGAGGTACTACACTGTTGTGGTAGGTTGGTAGACAGCAACCATCCAGGGAGGTACTACCCTCCTGTAGTAGGCTGGTAGACAGCAACCATACAGGGAGGTACTATCCTCCTGTATTAGGCTGGTAGACGGCAACCATCCAGGAAGGTACTATCCTGTAGTAGGCTGGTAGTCGGTAACCATTCAGGGAGGTACTGCACTGTTGTGGTAGGTTGGTAGACTACAACCATCCAGGGAGGTACTACCCTCCTGTAGTAGGCTGGTAGACAGCAACCATACAGGGAGGTACGACACTGTTGTGGTAGGTTGGTAGACAGCAACCATACAGGGAGGTACTACACTGTTGTGGTAGGTTGGTAGACAGCAACCAAACAGAGAGGTACTACACTGTTGGAGTAGGTTACCTGGAGGTTATTCCGGGGATCAACGCCCCCGCGGCCCGGTCCATGACCAGGCCTCCAGATGGATCAGGGCCTGATCATCTAGGCTGTTACTGCTGGCCGCACGCAGTCCAACGTATGAGCCACAGCCCGGCTGATCCGGCACTGACTTTAGGTATCTGTCCAGCTCTCTCTTGAAGGCAGCCAGGGGTTTATTGGTAATTCCCCTAATGCTTGATGGGAGGCTGTTGAAGTCTTGGGCCCCGGACACTTATGGTGTTTTCCCTTAGTGTACCAATGGCGCACCTACTTTTTATTGGGGGCATTTTGCATCGCCTGCCCAGTCTTACTTTCGTAGGGAGTGATTTCTGTGTGCAGATTTGGGACCATCCCTTCCAAGATTTTCCAAGTGTAGATTATGATATATCTCTCCCTCCTGCGTTCCAACGAGTACAAGTCAAGTGCTTCCAAGCGTTCCCAGTAGTTAAGGTGCTTGACAGAACTTATACGTACAGTAAAGGATCTCTGTACACTCTCTAGATCTGCGATTTCACCTGCTTTGAATGGAGATGTTAATGTACAGCAGTATTCCAGCCTAGAGAGAACAAGTGATTTGAAAAGGATCATCATTGGCTTGGCATCTCTCGTTTTGAGCGTTCTCATTATCCATCCTATCATTTTCTTTGCACGTGCGATCGTGGCACTGTTGTGATCCTTGAAAGTGAGATCCTCAGACATTACTACTCCCAGGTCCCTTACATTATTTTTCTGCTCTATTGTATGGCCAGAGTTTGTAGTATACTCTGTTCTAGTTATTATCTCCTCCAGTTTTCCATAACGGAGTAGTTGGAATTTGTCCTCAATGAACATCATATTGTTTACCGTTGCCCACTGGGAAACTTTGTTTATATCTTCTTGGAGGTTAACCGCGTCCTCAGCAGATGACAGCCTCATGCAGATCCTAGTATCATCCGCAAAGGATGATACGGTGCTGTGATGTATATCTCTGTCTATGTCTGATATGAACTGAGCTCTTCACTATGGCAGCCTCCGATTTAACTCTGTTGACCACTACTCTTTGTGTTCGATTTGTTAGGAAATTGAAGATCCATCTCCCCACTTTCCCAGTTATTCCTTTAGCACGTATTTTATGGGCTATTACGCCATGATCGCATTTGTCAAATGCTTTTTCAAAGTCTGTGTATATTACATCTGCATTCTGATTTTCTTCAAGTGCATCCAAGGCCATATCACAGTGATCCAGTAGTTGTGAGAGGCAGGAGCGACCTGCCCTGAACCCATGTTGCCCTGGATTGTGCAGATTTTGGGAATCCAGGTGATTTGCAATCCTGCTTCTTAGCACTCTTTCAAATATTTTTATGATGTGGGACGTCAGAGCTATTGGTCTATAGTTCTTAGCTAATGCTTTGCTACCACCTTTGTGGAGTGGGGCTATATCCGTTGTTTTAAGTGACTGTGGAATTTCACCCACGTCCAAGCTCCTCCTCCATAGTGTACTTAGGGCACGCGAGTGGGGTTTCTTGCAGTTCTTAATGAAAACAGAGTTCCACGAGTCTGGGCCTAGGGCTGAGTGCATGGGCATGTTGTCAATGGCTTTTTCGAAATCTATCGGAGTTAGGGTAATGTCGGAAATCTGACATACATTTATGGAGTTTTGAGGCTCATTCATGAAGAAATCATTTGGGTCGTCGATCCTCAGACCGATTAGTGGTTCACTAAACACAGAGTCGTACTGGGATTTCAATATTTCACTCATTTCCTTGTTGTCATCTGTGTAAGTCCCATCCTGTCTGAGTAAGGGCCCGATACTAGATGTAGTATTTGCCTTGTTTTTGGCATATGAAAAGAAATATTTTGAATTTCTTTCAATTTCACTAATAGCTTTAAGCTCCTCCTGTCTCTCCTGGTTCCTGTAAGAGTCATTTAACTTAAGTTCGATAGTTTCCACTTCCCTGGTCAGCGCCTCCTTTCGTGTATCAGATATTCTAGCACTCCTGAGGAGCTCAGTGACTCTTCGTCGTCTTCTGTAGAGGGAGCATCTTTCTCTCTCCAGTTTACTCCTGCTCTTCTTCTTTCTTAGGGGAATATGCCTAGAACATGCTTCAGCTGCCAGGAAGTTGATCCTTTCAAGGCACTGGTTTGGATCCATGTCGTTTAAGACATCTTCCCAACATGTTTCGTTTAGTGTGTTAGGTAAGACACATATGCAACAGTTAGACAACTTTATTCCGAAACGTTTCGCCTACACAGTAGGCTTCTTCAGCCGAATACAGAAAGTAGGCAGGAACAGTAGAGAAGTGAAGACGATGTAATCAGTCCATCACCCTTGTAGTCGTAGAATTTGAGGTTGTCAGTCCCTCGGCCTGGAGAAGTTCAGTTCCATAGTCAGGAACTATCTGAAGATCAAGCGACAGTGCGGAGACTTAAATACTGTCATGTTTCATTTAGGACATGGTTTACTTGGTCCCAGTTGATGTTCTTGTTGTTGAAGTTGGTCCTCATTATTTGTGAAGATAAGGTCAAGTGTGTTTTCTAGTCTTGTTGGCTCCACTATCTGCTGGCTTAAGGTGTGTTTTTCGCAGAGACTTAGTAGCTCATGTGTGTGTGACCTTTCATCTGCGCTACCTCCGGGGATTGTTTCAGCTATAACATTATTTGCTACATTCTTCCATTTTGTATGCCTTAGGTTGAAATCACCAAGCAGTAAGATGTTGATAAATTAGACACATGTGCAACTCTTGGGTATCTTTATTGAGGAAACGTTTCGCCACACAGTGGCTTCATCAGTCCATACATAGGAGAAACTTGAAGAACAGGAGGAGAATGAGGTAATCAGTCCCTCAACCTTGAGTCGATGTGTTCAGTCCATCAATCTTGAGGTTGATGGACTGAACACATCGACTCAAGGTTGAGGGACTGATTACCTCATTCTCCTCCTGTTCTTCAAGTTTCTCCTATGTATGGACTGATGAAGCCACTGTGTGGCGAAACGTTTCCTCAATAAAGATACCCAAGAGTTGCACATGTGTCTAATTTATCAACATGTCGGTTCTCTGAACCATTCATCTACAAAGCAGTAAGATGTTTGGGGATGGAGCTGGAAGGTTTTCCAGACAGTAATCAATTTTTAGTAGCTGTTCCTTGAACTGTTGTGAGGTTGCATCTGGTGGCTTATATACAACCACAGTGACTAGGTTTTGGTTCTCGATCTTTATTGATAGAACTTCAACTACCTCATTTGTGGTGTTCAGCAACTCCGTGCAGATGAGAGACTCTTTGACATACAGGCCAACCCCCCCTTGTTGCCTGTTCATTCTGTCGCATCTAAAAAGGTTGTAACCACTTATCATCCAGCAATCATCCAGGGAGGTACTATCCTCCTGTATTAGGCTAGTAGACGGCAACCATCCAGGAAGGTACTATGCTGTAGTAGGCTGGTAGTCGGTAACCATTCAGGGAGGTATTACACTGTTGTGGTAGGTTGGTAGACAACAACCATCCAGGGAGGTACTACCCTCTTGTGGTAGGTTGGTAGACAGCAGCCATCTAGGGAGGTACTACCCACCCAACACTCACCCTCATTCCTCCACCCAACACTCACCCTCATTCCTCCACCCAACACTCACCCTCAACCCTCCACCCAACACACCCTCAACCCAACACCCGCCAACCATCCAACACTCACCCTTAACCCTCCACCCAACACTGATGTTTTGTCTCATGAACACATAAGATGAGAGGTAAATCTTACAAACTGCTGATGACCTTCAGTATATTTATACCTTCACTTTCCTGTGTGTGTCTAAGTTAATAGTTGTTAATCCTGCAATATTGCTAGTCCAACCTCTGAGTTCTGGTCTGAGAGCGAGACCTGGGCGAGGTGATCCCCACTGATAGGTAACTGACCGATAACAGGTAACAGAATACTAATACATCACTTCTACAATTTGGTATTTTATATTGTGTTACTGATTGGTCATTACTGACTCATCATTACTGACTTCTATTTACTGATTGGTCATTACTGACTCATCATTTCTATTTGTTGGAGAAATGTTACTTTTCCTGATACGAATAATATTTAATGAAAATAAAAGTGTAGCTAGAATAATAGTGAAAGACAATGTTATAGAGATATAGGAAGAGTAATCAGGTGGTGAAAGAGAGTAAATTATGTTAGGTAATACACTCAGATGAGTATGACTGACTGGAGTCTTCAGACGAGGGTGTCGCTAAGAAGGAAGACAAAGCTGGAGTTACCAGGTTATTAAAGACGTTCTAAATGGTAGTTGGAACCAGCTTGAAGATTAGTGTTCCTCCAGGTAACGTGGAGGTGGTCTCTAGTCTGGATGGAGGTCACTGGAAGAGGTTTTTTGAGTAGGTGATATTGTAATATTCACTGATGACGGAGTGAAGTTGGTGTTTCTAGCAGGTTCTCTTTTGTGTGTCATTACCGCTGCCAGGGTGCACTTCCTCTCTCAATTATTACCACACGGAGGATCGAGCCTCCCTCACTCCCTCCGCTGAACCTCCCACACGGCTCTAATACTTTACATAGATATGTAATTATAATATATTAACTGACCTATTTAGTTATCTTTTATCCTTGTTATGTTCCTTTAATTCTTTTGTCTTCCTCTCTACATTCAATTTAGTTTTGTTTAATTTTTGCTCTATCATCTCCTTATTTTATATTTTTTGAATATCTTTGAACGAATATTTTATCTCTCTTCAAAATTTCCATCTATTTTTTTTATTATTTTTGTCTTTTTTTTTTTATTTACTGTGTTTATCCACGTCTTACTTGTATAAAGAATAGAAGTTACAACACCTTGGCCACAACATTTCAAAACTAATACAAAAAATAGAAAAAAGCAGACAATGTTTGTGTCCTGGACCACATTGTCAAGTCTCGCGTGAGCGATCACTTTTATGTTCTTACCTCAACTGTTAAGTTCCACCTTCATTTGAGTGCCTAGTGTTGCTGCTTTCTCATTTTTAGTCCTCCATAAACCTCACAATTAACCCATAATATGGAGAAGAAACTTCAGAAAATGTTTCGGTCCGTTTCGTTCCATTACGAGTTGCGAGTAAACTTAATAATAGTCCAGAACGAACCGGAAAGTCATTTAAGGTTTCCTTTATTCTTTGTGAGTTAGGTGTAAATTGTTACAACCACGACACTGTGATTCTTATTCATTCATAAATATATTTATTTTAGAATATTTTTCAGAAATAATGAAACATTGCAAGGATATATCTGAGTGTGTTTATAAGTGATGGAATGTGTTGCAGCCTGCATGCTTTCTCGTCAACCTGACCAGCAATGTTGCAAGGATATATCTGAGTATGTTTATAAGTGATGGAATGTGTTGCAGCTTGTCTGCTCTCAATTCAACCTGCTCACACGCCTCTACGGATGAGGGTACACATTGGGAGAAAAAAGATTTCATTGACGTCGAACGATGCATATCGTTGCAAACATGAGGCTTTCTAAATATATACAGACACAGCTTCACCTACACAACAGCCTTTTACATGAGGATGAATATATGGGAATCTTTACTGAGGAAAAGTTTCGCCTACATAGTATGCTTCTTCAGTCATGTACAAAGAGAGCAGTAGTAATGAAAGAAAGATGTTATAATCAGTCCATCAACCTTGGAGAAAAAGTATTTGAGGTGGTCAGTCCCTCAGCCTGGAGAAGAGTTCAGCTCCCTGGAGCTGAACTCTCCGCTGTGTTGCACAAGTGTCTCATTCATCAACTTGGTGATTTTCTAAATCATTTATCACACACAACCTTCTTCATGTCTAGTATATCCTACCTGGTGGTAGCAAATTACATACCCTGGTGGAACATATAGTCAGGTAGTAAATTATATACATATGCAGGACTTGGGTATCTTTGTGGAAACGTTTCTACAACCAGTGGCTTCCTCAGTTCAGTACGGAGAAGTAACTGTTCAAGATCAGAAGGAGTTTGAGGTAATTAGTCCCTCAGCCTGGAGTCGATTAGTCCATTAGTCTTGATGGACTGATCACATCAGCTGAACCATTTATCTACATATAGACAGGTGCACACGGCAACATTAGCATAGATTAGATTAGCGTTGCGGTAGGCCTACTGGCCCGCCGTAGGCACATCATTTCTAGTACAAAAGCAGCAATTAGGAACTTTGATTAAAACTTTCGGTTACTGCTTTAGTGTCTTCAGCATGTACAGGTGATTGTACACTGCTGATCAAGATTGTTATTATTATTATTATTATTATTATTATTATTATTATTATTATTATTATTATTATCATCATAACCAAGCGCTAATCCCATAAGGATCGTACAGCGCTGTGCACATTGTTGAGTATACATTTTGAGGGTATTAAATTCCTTAGCCTTAAAGACCCCTCAAGGGAGGTTCTTTGGCGCTGGTGAGGGGCTCTTGATCTAGGGAATTGGATCTGTGTTCCACTTCCCTGAATTAAGCCTGAAAACCTTCCACATCCTCCCCCCCACAGGCGCTGTATAATCCTATGGGTTTAACGCTTCCCTCATGATAATAATAATAATAATAATAATAATAACCTTAAAGAACAAGAAGGTACAATACAGTGACTAGTTAATGGTACAGGTCGGACCAAAACGTTGTGATAAGTTTCAATCTCCGTCGTGCGGGTTGTGTACAATATCCCTTAGAATTGAGTATTAACAAAACCTACAAAAGGCGTTCGATCCCTTATCCTTGATGTACTAAAAATGATAAAATATATGAGATATATTAAACACATTTGAACAGAAAATTGGCTCATATTTGGTGTAGGAAGGTCAGTCGACCCTCGCAGTGCTGCTCAGTGAAGGTCAGGTCTGCTTACTTAGGTTACACTGTAGTCACTAGATTTGTATTTTCTATGGTGGGAGCCTTTGTAGCTGTTTTCCAGATGATCCGCGTATTCTGGAAGGTAAATGTGGCAGTTTGCGGAGAAAGGGTTGTTGAAGGTTGACAGATGAGTGAGGAAGGACCATCTCAAGATGGAAATTACTAAGAAAAGTATGTCTGGTACAGAGACTGTTGACTTTAAGTTCCGGGTATTCTCTGCATGAAGGATTCATTACTTGCAGTGTTGACAGTTGTACATAAATGGTTCAGAGAACCGACAAGTTGAAAAATTAGACACATTTGCAACACTTGGGTATCTTTATTGAGGAAACTTTAAGGAACACAGTGACTTCAGTATAATACAAAGAAGAATGGTGAAGATCCGAAGGATTTTGAGGTATCAGTCCATCAATCTTGAAAAGAGTGACGGACTTATTGCATAGACTTTAGGCTGAGGGACTGATTACGTGGAGTATACATGGAGAGGGTTTCGGGGGTCAGCGCCCCCGCGGCCCGGTCTGAGACTAGGCCTCGTGGTGGATCAGAGTCAGGCCAACCAGGCCGTTACTGTTGACCACACCTAAAACGACGTACAAACCACAGCCCAACTGATCAGGTACTGACTTTTAGGTGCCTGTCCAGCGCCTTCTTGAAGACGGCCAGGGGTCTATTGGTAATCCCCCTTATGTATGCTGGGAGGCAGTTCTCTCAGTGTACTCGTGATGCCACTGCTTTTTACTGGAGGAGTGTAGTATCTTCTGCCGAGTCTTTTGCTTTCATAGGGAGTGATTTTCGTATGCAAGTTTGGTACTAATCCCTTTAGGATTTTCCAAGTGTATATTATCTTGTATCTCTCTCGCCTACGTTCCAGGGAATGCAAATCAAGGATAAATGGACACAAGTGTAACTGTGGCATTTTATTGTAGCAATGTTTCGCTCTCCAGGAGCTTCGTTAAACTTGACAAAGCTCTTGGAGAGCGAAACGTTGCCACAATAAAATGTCACATTAGTTGCACTTGTGTCCATTTACCTAACATATTGTCGGTAATTCTACCAACATTAATACAAATCAGGGGACTTAACCGTTCCCAGTAATTTAGTTGCTTTATCGTACTTGTGGGTGCGGTGAAAGGTCTCTGTACACTCTTCAGGTCACCAATTTCGCCTGCCTTGAAGGAGGCAGTGTACAGCAGTATTCCAACCTAGAGAGAACAAGCGATTTGAAAAGAATCATCATGGGCTTGGCGTCCCTAGTTCTGAAGGTTCTCATAATCTATCCTATCGTTTTTCTAGCAGATAGGGTAGATACATTGTTGTGGTCTTTGAAGGTGAGATCTCCTGACATTATCACTCCCAGGTCCTTCACATTAGTTTTTCCGCTCTATTGTATGGTTAGAATTTGTTTTATACGCTGATACAGTTTTAATTTCCTCAAGCCTTCCATATCTGAGTAGTTGAAATTTCTCTTCATTGAGCTTCATTTTATTTTCTGCGGCCCATTTAAAAATTTGGTTGATGTCCGCTTGGAGTCTTGCAGTGTCTTCGATGGAGGACACTGTCATGGTAATTCGGGTGTCATCCGCACAGACACGGAGCTATGGCTTACATCTGTCTGTCAGATATGAGGATGCGGAACAGGAGGGGAGCGAGTACTGTGCCTTGTCGAACGGAGCTTTTCACTGTAGCCGCCTCAGACTTTACTCTATTTACTATTACTTTTTGTGTTCTATTTGTTAGGAAGTTATAGATACATAAGGTGTCCGGCAGCTGGATCGCTAACGCACTCAGCTCACACACTGAAGTCCGGGGTTCGAATATCCTTCGGTACGGCTGGAAAACATTAGGGACTTGTTTCCATAAGACACCTTCTGTTCCTGTCCCTGTTCACCCATCAGTTTAAAATGGGTACCTGGATGTTAGTCGACTGGTGTGGGTCGTATCCTGGGACAAAACTGACCTAATTTGCCCGAAATGTTCAGCATAACAAGCGGCTTTCTGTATAGTAGTAGTATGTCATTGACGTAAGGCCTGTATACCATGTACATGTACTTGTAGTAAATAAAGATATTATTATCTACCAACTTTTCTTGTTATTCCTTTGTCACGCATTTTGTGTGCTATTTCCCCGTGGTCGCACTGGAATTTGATGCAGTTATATTATGCATCAGATCATCGTTGTTAGTGAAGATGAATTCCAGTGTATTTTCTAGTCTTGTAGGCTCTATTATTTTCTGGTTTAAGGTGAATTTGGTGAAGAGATTTAATAGTTCGTGTGTTTGTGAATTTTCATCTGAGTTGCCTCCTGGGATGATCTGTGCTACATCGTTGTTTTCTACACTCCTCCATTTTAGGTGTCTCAGGTTGATTACCTCAAACTCCTGATCTTCACCATTTCTTTGTATGGACTGATGAAGCCACTGTGTGGCGAAACGTTTCCTCAATAAAGACACCTAAGTGTTGCACATTTATCTAATTTATCAGTTTCTAACAAGTTGTAATATCTCATGGTATGGGAATACCAACATGTTATAGATATACAAAAATGTATTATTGAAAAATTTATTCAGACATTGTTTTCAATATTGCTTTTGTGTCCCTTTCCACGACAAGTGTTCCCATACCATTTATTGATACAAAACACTTGCTGCTGATAATGTGTGGAGTCACAGCAGGATCTGCCAGATATAGGCCAGTACACCAGGCGATGCAAAATGCCCCCAATAAAAAGTAGGGGCGCCATTGGTACACTAAGAGAAAACACCATAAGTGTCCGGGGCCCAAGACTGTTCAACAGCCTCCCATCAAGCATTAGGGGAATTGCCAATAAACCCCTGGCTGCCTTCAAGAGAGAGCTGGACAGATACCTAAAGTCAATGCCGGATCAGCCGGGCTGTGGCTCGTACGTTGGACTACGTGCGGCCAGCAGTAACAGCCTAGTTGATCAGGCCCTGATCCATCGGGAGGCCTGGTCATGGACCGGGCCGCGGGGGCGTTGATCCCCGGAATAACCTCCAGGTAACACCTATCTCAGTGGTGGTCTGAAACCACCACACCTAAATTAAAAAGGAATAAGAAATGTTGAGAAACACCATGATGATTAAAACACAATTTGGTGTATTTATTATTGAAATGTTTCAGTTGGCAGCAGGTGTAGTAGTGAAATGAAGTTGATTTAATCAGTCCATTTCACTACTACACCTCCTACCTCTGTATTTGACTGAAGAAGCCTACTGTGTAGGTGAAACGTTTCATTAATAAAGATACCCAATTGTTGCACATGTGTCTTAATCATCAACTTGTCGGTATTCTATACCATTATCAACATGAGAAACACCATAAAGTTAAGATGTATACTAAATGTCAGCACAAGTTTGTCATATTTGATTACTAACTTCATGTTCATGAAACAGAAGAGGGTAACAGTAATGCCAGAGTGCAAATAACTTTTAACGGAATTTCCATTTCACAATATTATCTGCCATTTTTTTACCTCTATAGATTGTTAACACAGTTATGGAAGAATTCCACCGAACTGGCTGGTAACGCCCGTGTGGCTGCACTTGTTTATTTCACGCACTATTAATGGTGTAACAATAGCTAGAAAGTGTTCAAACTCACATGCAGATGAAGTCAGCATCCGTGGTAGTTACTGAGCTGTGTGTGTGTGTCATGCCTGCTTCACCACCTCCATGTAAATAATCACAACGGTTTCTAGTTTAATTTAACCTCCATTTCAAAGTAGCCAAAGACAGGAAGAATGCGAGTCATAATACCCTTGTGCCGGGTCACCAGCTGGACAACACCCGGGCCGGGACAGTACCGGCGGACCACATCGAATTATAATACCGTGGCTGCAACAGTTCACAAATAAGTTATTAACTTGATAACGGTTGAGGAAGGGGCCGACACGTGGTACAGTTTTGCTGTGCAGCTGCTGAGCTGTGAAGTGATCCAACACTAGAGGCTGGTTACCGTTTAGGTGCCCCGGTGGCCTGGTGGCTAAAGCTCCCGCTTCACACTCGGGGGGCCCGGGTTCGATTCCCGGCGGGTGGAAACATTCCGACACGTTTCCTTACACCTGTTGTCCTGTTCACCTAGCAGCAAATAGGTACCTGGGTGTCAGTTGACTGGTGTGGGTCGCATCCTGGGGGACAAGATTAAGGACCCCAATGGAAATAAGTTAGACAGTCCTCGATGACGCACTGACTTTCTTGGGTTATCCTGGGTGGCTAACCCTCCGGGGTTAAAAATCCGAACGAAATCTTATCTTATCTTACCGTGCCATTTAGTTGTGGTGGAATATCATGTTTCCCATGCTGGCCCGTCTTGTACTAGCCTACCCCGTGCTGGCCCGTTTCGTACTGGCCTACCCCGTGCTGGCCCACGTGCTGGTGTTGGTAAGTGTTGAAACCGAGGTCTCTTGAGCCAGTGGATGATTGACCACGATTATATAACTCGTAAGCCAGTGGATGATTGAATCTGGGTATACAATACCAAAAAGTCAGTGGATAGAGAGTAGGTATGGTCATACACACAATGCAGTATGTACGCACATACACACACATATGCATACACACGTACACACACACATATGCACACACACGTATACACACACACATGCATACACACGTACACACATGGACAGTTCAAGGCATTTGCTGATAAAGCATTTCAGAAGTGTCACTAGCACGTTAAGAGACAATACAATAAGTGTCAGGGGCCCGAGACTGTTCAACTGCCTCCCAGCATACATAAGGGGGATTACCAATAGACCCCTGGCAGTCTTCAAGCTGGCACTGGACAAGCACCTAAAGTCGGTACCTGACCAGCCGGGTTGTGGCTCGTACGTTGGATTGCGTGCAGCCAGCAGTAACAGCCTGGTTGATCAGGCTCTGATCCACCAGGAGGCCTGGCCACAGACCGGGCCACGGGGGCGTTGACCCCCTGAACTCTCTCCAGGTAAACTCTCCAGTGGTGACAGAGGCGCTAGAAGAAGTGTAAGTGGGGCAAGAAGCCAGGTTATCATAGGCTGAAAGCTGGGTGACATTACACGTAACATCTTGGGTAATCTTTACAAAAGAAAAAAGGTTGGACAGATATATGAGTGAGGCTCGTAGGCCTTGTGCAGTGATCCGTGGTGCAGCTTGTTGTTGACTAGTTAGGTTAGGTTAGGTGAGATTTATCAGGAAACAGGACAATTGTTTGGTTGAAAATGGTATAAAATGACGATAAGTGCAACAGTTGGATAACCTTGTTCATAAAACGTTTCGCCTACACAGTAGGCTTCTTCAAATACAAAGGCAACAGATGTAGTGAAATGGACTGATTACATCATTTCACTGCTACACCTACTGCCCCTGTATTTGACTGAAGAAGCCTGGTGTGTGGGTGAAACGTTTCAACAATAAGGATGCTCTGCTGTTGCACATGTGTCTTAATTATCATCAGGACTCGTATGATGACCCGCCACTGCAGCGTTTGGTCATCTGACAGAGACCTTCCGCTGACTCACCGGTCCACCCCTTTAGAAATTAGGGCTGTGATTATAGCCATTCTTTCTACTGATAGGCAATAATATTGACTGGTGCTACACAGGTCCTCCTCCCACACGATGCAGGCAGCAGGCGTGACGTTGGTGACTTGTGTTATCTAATTGTCGTATCCAGGTTTGCTCGATCGCTAGTGCATTCAGCTCACACACTGAGGTCCGGTGGTCGGTCCCCCGGTCTGGCTGGAAAACATTAGGATGTGTTTCTAAAAGACACCTGCTGTCCACGTTCAGCCATCAGTAAAATGGGTACCTGGGTGTTTGTCGACTGGTGTGGGTCGCATCCTGGAGACAAAATTGACCTAATTTGCTCGAAATGCTTTGCATAACATAAGAACATAAGAAAGAAGGAACACTGCAATGGGCCTACTGGCCCATGAAGAGCAGGTCCATGGCGCTCTCCCCCGGATTAGCCCAATGACCCACCCAGTCTGGTCACTATTGCAACCCCTGAATGGGTCACAATGTATATAATGTATAATACCTATTCATATAATTTTATATTGTTTATATTTGTGATATTAGCTAAATCGTAAATATATTGCTTTATATTATTATTTGACTTAGTTATATTATTAGGTAGGATGTAACATTTATATATTATTCAGTGCTCATTGTTCGAGAGTATTAAGTAGCTGACAGCATTGTGTAACTAATGTAATTTTCACTCCGCTAGTTTCACTGCCCACTTCTGTGTTGCTGGGCAGCAGCAGTCCACAGAGAGTCACGTGATCAGGGTGGGTGATCACACCTCACCTGGAGTAGTCTGTCTGGCCTGGGCGGCCTCTTGTCTGACATTCTTCTGACAAGACGTTCCTCTCCAGCTCTACCTTGCTGGCCCTTGTTCGAAGATCGTCTCTGTCGCTTTCTTGTTGTTGGTTCTGTGTAACTCTGTTCACAGAACATGGTCTAGACTTAGTGATTTTCGACGTTGTACTGAGGTTGTGTGTCGCATAGACACTCTGAGAAACTCAGGTCCTGAGCTGTGGCTTCTGACCTAATTTGTACTGGTATCTGTGCACTGTCACAGTCGGGGATTTTCTAATGCTGAACTTAGATTCAGTAGTATGGGAGTTTTGTGGAGGATCTGCAGATGGTCCCTACTGAGTGTCGTTATATTATCTCATTGTTCCTGAGTCTGTGTCGCTGTTGCTTGTTATATTGCTGTTCGGCTTATCAGTCGTTTTATTGTTCAAGCAAGCTGTTCTGATTGCCAGGTTGGTCAAGAAGTTAGTTATTTGAGGACTTTCAGTCAGTCACTGGTTAAGTCTAGTCGAGTCTTGAGACATAGCGAACTACTTAGAGCACTTACACACACACACAAACTTACTTGTATATATTTGTATTATGTTATTAAATGTTAACAATGTACCAGTCGGTACTTAAAAGCCATAATGATGTGATATGTGCCTTCAGCACAATACTACTGTACACGAGAGAAGTGATTATTTTGATTATATTGATTACTATAATATACTTAGATAATATACGCCTAGACAATTTTGTTATTAATAAAATAATTAAATTTTAATCACTTTAGTTAGTAGGCTACTAGTTGTAATCCTGAAGCATTAATGAATCTTACTGAATTCTAATGGATAATTGGACCAGGATACTGACTACTTGTTACAAAAACCCAGTAACAGGCTGGATGCTAGAAGGGCAGTCCTTTCTATATTCACTGGAGATCTCTAAGCTTATTAGAAATCGCGTTTTTTGTAACAGTCACCTCCACTCAAGGAAGGAGAACGGCACCAGACCCAGCGGCACAAACTAGTCAGGTCCAACTCACACCCACCCATACCAACTCATGTATTTATCTAACCTATTCTTAAAACTACACAACGTTTTAGCTTCTGTGACTGTACTCGGGAGTTTGTTCCACTCATCCACAACTCTATTACCAAACCAGTGCTTTCCTATATCCTTCCTGAATCTGATTTTTTCCAACTTGAAACCATTGCTGCGAGTCCTGTCTTGGCTGGAAATTTTCAGCACACTATTTACATCCCCTGGCTTAGCGCTTCTTTTTTATTATAATAATATTTACATCCCCTTTATTTATTCCTGTTTTCCATTTATACACCTCGATCATATCCCCCCCTAATTCTACCCCTTTCGAGAGAGTGCAGATTCAGGGCCCTCAGTCTATCCTCATATGGAAGAGTTCTGATGGTTTAGAAAGACACGTAAGCAAACACTATGACATATTTATTAGAAAACGTTTCGGTCCTGGGACCTTGATCACTTCTAACATACAGAGGTAGAAAGACATTTTATATATATAGGCGGAGAGTGAGGTGTGAGTGACGCATGGTGACCTGAAGAATGTCATGTTGGGATGAGGCCGGGTAGACGATGAAATCATGTGACTCCTGTGTTGTTGGGTTGGTGGTGCTTAAGTATGCTAATGTTTTTGAAATTTTGTGGTTTCCAGTGTTACGTTCTTTAGTGTCGGTGACGGCAAGATCTCTGCCTGTCTCGCCTGAATGAGCATCGAAATGCCTCTAACAGAGACGATGTAAGGTACGCCTGTGTCCTCCACAGAGACTCCACGGGGCATTTGATGAACTGGAATGAGGCACAACTCGTTCTCACCGAACCAGACCTCAGACGCCGACGGTGCCTGGAAGCCTCACTAATCGCCGTCACCGACACTATAGAACGTAACACTGGAAACCACAAAATTTCAAAAACATTAGCATACATGATACTTAAGCACCACCAACCCAACAACACAGGAGTCACATGATTTCATCGTCTACCCGTCCTCATCCCAACATAACATTTTTCAGGTCACCATGCGTCACTCGCACCTCACTCTCCGCTGGAGTTTTGAGACTCTCTGACCGCGGGTTCAATCCCGGCCGGGGTATGGTTTTTTTACCTCTGTATGTTAGAAGTGATCAAGGTACCAGGACCGAAACGTTTTCTAATAAATATATCATAGTGTTTGCTTACGTTTTTTCTAAATCAACTTGTCGGTATTTATTACCAAGGTTTATACCAAGATTTCTGATACATGGGATCATCTTTGTCATCCTCCTCTGTACGTTTTCCAGAGCATTTATATCCATTCTGTAATACGGTGACCAGAACTGAGCAGCATAGTCTAAATGAGGCCTAACCAAGGATATATAGAGTTGAAGAACAACCTGAGGACTTCTATTATTTATACTTCTAGATATGAAGCCAAGAATTCTGTTAGCTTTTTGCGAACACTAATGCACTGTTGTCTTGGTTTTAGATTACTGTTAACCAGAACTCCTAAATCCTTTTCGCAGTCAGTAGTATTAAGATCTACATTATTTAGTTTATATGTTGCATGGTTATTTTCCTGTCCAACATTTAGAACTTTACATCTGTCTACATTAAACTGCATCTGCCACTTCTACCATTGCATCAGTCTATTCAAATCATCCTGGAGTGCTCTAGTGTCCTCATTAGAATGAATTGGACGGCCTATTTTGGTGTCATCAGCAAATTTGCTTATGTCGCTATTTATTCCCTCATCTATATCGTTTATGTAAATTGTGAACAACAACGGGCCCAACACTGACCCCTGCGGAACACCGCTTGTGACGTGCCCCCATTCTGATTTCTCCCCATTTATGCAAACTCTATGCTGCCTATTTGTCAGCCATGCCTCTACCCAGGAAAAAAATTCTCCTCCTATTCCGTGTGCCTTAAGTTTCCTCAATAGCCTCTGATGTGGAACTCTATCTAAAGCCTTACTGAAATTCATATACACAATATCATATTCATTACCATGATCTACCTCCTCAAACACCTTAGTGAAAAAAGTTAGTAAATTCGTAAGACAGGAACGCCCCTTTGTAAAACCGTGTTGAGCTTCATTAATCAATCTGTGCTTGTCAAGATGGCTACGAATTGCTTCGGCAGTTATTAATTCCATAAATTTTCCCACTATGGAGGTAAGGCTTATTGGTCTATAGTTCGAAGCCAAGGACCTGTCACCTGCCTTGTAAATAGGTATTACATTTGCCATTTTCCACTTATCAGGCACTATGCCAGTTTGTAATGATATGTTAAAAAGATTAGCCAAAGGTATGCTAAGTTCCTCTTTACATTCTTTTAACACCCTTGCAAACAGTTCATCAGGGCCTGGGGATTTTAGGTTTTAGTTTCTCTATTTGTCTGAGGATCATGTCACTTGTTACCGCAATCGTACATAGTTTATTATCGTCCTGTTCTACATAATCTATTATTTCAGGAATATCGCTTGTATTTTCCTGGGAGAAAATTGAGAGGAAGTAGGTATTGAGAGTTTCACACATATCCTTATCAGTCAGTGATGTGACCAGAGTTACTCTTAAGTGGGCCAATCTTGTCCCTGTATACCTGAAAGAACCCTTTTGGGTTAGTCTTTGAATCCCTTGTGACCTTAGCCTCATAATCTCTTTTTGCTTTTCTATATAGTAATATGTCATTGATGTCAGCTAGACTTGTGTACCTTGTACATATACTTGTAGAAATAATAATAATAATAATAATAATAATAATTATTATTATTATTATTATATACCAAGACTATAACTACCGGTTCTTTGTGTTGGCTGCCATGATGAGCGCAGTTTAATAATTCTTTTATATCTATTACTTCTTACGACCAACTTCGCGTCATTAATTTCCATCAAATGGCTTGAGTTCCTGTGCTGGACGCAGCCGTTGCTCAATTTGAATTTGAGAAAGACTTGCCAAGTACGGGCCAATAGGCCTGCTGCAGTGTTCATCCATTCTTATGTTCTTAAGTTCTTAATGTCGACATGATCGGTGAAGTCACGTATAGGAAGAGAGAAGTTTACACAGTGATGGAATGATGGGACCCACAGCACTTGCAGTTGCTACAATCTAACATGGCAGCAACAATCATTACCGGAGGAACTATAAAGCACTTCTCCAAAACTAAAAGTCACAACAATACCATTGGTACAGTAAGTAGGCTGTGGCATCCCTTGTAGTAAATGTGAAAATACTATGTTTTGTGAGAGCGCACAATCTACAGGCATGACTGCTAGAACACAAATATGCATGTAGAATTGACGACACCAACAATGCCTCTTTGGTTTATCAGAATATACTCTCTCTTCATGGATTGTGGGAAAAACAACTTATGTATCATAAGTATGAACAGGAAGAGGGGCACTTGCACATTGGTACAGCCCACCGCCCACATTATCCAACATCAACACACACACAAGGGGTTCCAAGGACGAATCTGAGAGGGAGGAATGGGAGATAGAGCTCAAAAAAAGGGAGGAAGACTGGGGAAGGAGACTAGATGAGCTGGAAAGGAAGATGGAAGAGAGGTTAGCAGCAGAATGCAGAAGGTGGAAGCAACAGGCCACAGAAGCAGAAATCAAGATAGAGAGATTAGAAGAGGAGCTGAGACATCTGAAACAGCACAGAGACAAAGATATTACAGAAGTAGCATCGGCAATGGCTAAATTAAACACAGACAACAGGTCTGAAGGAAGCATGGAAACTAAACTATATGCAGAGGTCCTGTCAAACCCACATGGGGCCAAAACAAAGACAGGGAGCACACTAGGACAGAAAGAGAGGTTGGAAGACATCGAAGGAACTAGGACATGTGCAAGGACCTTACCAGATACCTGTGTGGGCCAGGAGCAGGTGAGCAGGAAGGATAAACCAAGAAGCATAGGGGCCATAACGAGGGAAGGGACTGAAGGAAGGAACACTCCACGGGAAGGAACTAAAACACATCAGAGGATGCAATGGGAGTCACAGTGGGAGGTGGAAAGGGAGAGATCCGTGTTTGTCTATGGGCTAGACGAAGCTAAAGGGGAAACTTATGATGAAAGAAAGCAGGAGGAGAAAAAAGCGATTGAAGACATCATGAAGGTGATAGGCGAGGGGGACATGACCCAGGTGGCAAATTTTCGGAGAATTAGGTGGTTCACAAAGAAAAGGAATCGGCCTCTCAAAGTAATTTTCAAGGCAGAATCAACCCGAACCATGATCCTGCAGGAGAAAGCACGGCTGAGAGGCAAGCAGGAGTTCCGGAGTGTGTACCTCGACCGAGACAGAACACAGGACGAAAGGAAGACAATGAAAGAGAGAGTTCAAAAACGAAAGGAGAAATGGGAGGAAATGAAAAAGGAGAGCAGAATGACCCAGGATCAAATGGAAGGACAAGCGCACCCCCCAGAAACACCTGCAGAAGGACTCCAGCCACGACACCCCCAAGGCAACTGAACAATCCAAACCAACCATCACACACCGATCCCTCTATTTCCACCCCCCGCACCACAGTTACAGTATTAGAACAGAAGTTGAAGGTTTGGTACACAAATGCAGATGGATTAACGAATAAACATGAGGAATGGCAAGAAAGAATCAATGAGAAGTCCCCAGACATCATAGCAGTTACAGAAACAAAACTCATGGAGACAATAACAGATGCAATCTTCCCACCAGGATACCAGATCATGAGGAAAGATAGAAGGGGCAGGGGGGGAGGTGGGGTTGCTCTGCTCGTAAAAAACAGATGGAAATTCGAGAAAATGGAAGGAATAGATGAGACGGGAGAAAGAGACTACATAGCAGGTACACTTCAGTCTGGGGAACACAAAGTGGTCATTGCAGTGATGTATAATCCACCACAGAACTGCAGGAGGCCAAGAGAGGAATATGAAGAGAGCAACAGAGCAATGGTGGACACACTTGCTGAGGTGGCAAGAAGAGCTCACTCCAGCAGAGCAAAGTTGCTGGTTATGGGGGATTTCAACCACAGGGAGATTGACTGGGAAAACCTGGAGCCACATGGGGGTCCCGAAACATGGAGAGCCAGGATGTTGGACGTGGTGCTGGAAAACCTCATGCACCAACATGTTAAGGACACTACCAGAGTGAGAGGGGAGGATGAACCAGCAAGATTGGACCTTGTGTTCACCCTGGGCAGCTCAGACATTGAGGACATCAAGTATGAGAGTCCCCTAGGAGCTAGCGACCACGTGGTTCTGTGCTTTGAATACATAGTAGAGCTGCAAGTGGAGAGAATAACAGGAGTAGAATGGGAAAAGCCTGACTATAAAAGAGGGGACTACATAGGGTTGAAGAACTTCCTGCGGGAGGTCCAGTGGGACAGAGAACTGGCAGGAAAGCCAGTAAATGAAATGATGGAATATGTAGCAACAAAATGCAAGGAGGCAGTGGAAAGGTTCATTCCCAAGGGCAACAGTAACAACGGGAAGACCAGAACAAGCCCCTGGTTCACCCGACGGTGTAAGGAGGCAAAAACAAAGTGCAATAGAGAATGGAAAAAGTACAGAAGGCAGAGAACACACGAAAATAGGGAGATCAGTCGCAGAGCCAGGAATGAGTACGCACAGGTAAGGAGGGAGGCCCAGCAACAGTATGAAAATGACATAGCATCGAGAATCAAGACAGACCCGAAACTGTTGTATAGCCACATCAGGAGGAAGACAACAGTCAAAGACCAGGTGATCAGATTAAGGACAGAAGGTGGAGAACTCACAAGAAATGATCAGGAGGTATGTGAGGAGCTGAACAGGAGATTTAAGGAAGTTTTTACAGTAGAGACAGGAAGGGCTGTGGGAAGACAGAACAGAAGGGAACATCAAGAGGGAATATACCAACAAGTGTTGGATGACATACGAACAACTGAGGAGGAGGTGAAGAAGCTCTTAAGTGACCTTGACACCTCAAAGGCGATGGGACCGGACAACATCTCCCCATGGGTCCTTAGAGAAGGAGCAGAGATGCTGTGTGTGCCTCTAACCACAATCTTCAACACATCCCTTGAAACTGGGCAACTACCTGAGAAATGGAAGACAGCTAATGTAGTCCCCATATTTAAGAAAGGAAACAGAAACGAGGCACTAAACTACAGACCTGTGTCTCTGACATGTATTGTGTGCAAAGTCATGGAGAAGATTATCAGGAGGAGAGTGGTCGAACACCTGGAAAGGAACAAGATTATAAATGAAAACCAGCATGGGTTCATGGAAGGCAAATCTTGTATCACAAACCTCCTGGAGTTTTATGACAAGGTAACAGAAGTAAGACATGAGAGAGAGGGTTGGGTAGATTGCGTTTTCCTAGACTGCAGGAAGGCCTTTGACACAGTTCCCCACAAGAGATTAGTGCAGAAGCTGGAAGATCAGGCACACGTAAAAGGAAGGGCACTGCAATGGATAAGGGAATACCTGACAGGGAGGCAGCAACGAGTCATGGTACGTGAAGAGGTATCACAGTGGGCGCCTGTTACGAGCGGGGTCCCACAGGGGTCAGTTCTAGGACCAGTGCTATTTTTGATATATGTGAACGACATGATGGAAGGAATAGACTCTGAAGTGTCCCTGTTCGCAGATGACGTGAAGTTGATGAGAAGAATTAAATCGGACGAGGATGAGGCAGGACTGCAAAGAGACCTGGAGAGGCTGGACATGTGGTCCAGTAACTGGCTTCTCGAATTCAATCCAGCAAAATGCAAAGTCATGAAGATTGGGGAGGGGCAAAGAAGACCGCAGACAGAGTATAGGCTAGGTGGACAAAGACTACAGACCTCACTCAGGGAGAAAGACCTTGGGGTGACCATAACACCGAGCACATCACCGGAGGCACACATCAACCAAATAACCGCTGCAGCATACGGGCGCCTGGCAAACCTGAGAATAGCGTTCCGATACCTTAATAAGGAATCGTTCAAGACACTGTACACTGTGTATGTTAGGCCCATACTGGAGTATGCAGCACCAGTCTGGAACCCACACCTGGTCAAGCACGTCAAGAAGTTAGAGAAAGTACAAAGGTTTGCAACAAGGCTAGTCCCAGAGCTCAAGGGAATGTCGTACGAGGAAAGGTTAAGGGAAATCGGACTGACGACACTGGAGGACAGAAGGGTCAGGGGAGACATGATAACGACATACAAGATACTGCGGGGAATAGACAAGGTGGACAGAGATAGGATGTTCCAGAGAGGGGACACAGGGACAAGGGGTCACAACTGGAAGCTGAAGACTCAGACGAGTCACAGGGACGTTAGGAAGTATTTCTTCAGTCATAGAGTTGTCAGCAAGTGGAATAGCCTAGCAAGTGAAGTAGTGGAGGCAGGAACCATACATAGTTTTAAGAAGAGGTATGACAAAGCTCAGGAAGCAGAGAGAGAGAGGATCCAGTAGCGATCAGTGAAGAGGCGGGGCCAGGAGCTGAGTCTCGACCCCTGCAACCACAATTAGGTGAGTACAATTAGGTGAGTACACAGCAAAAACGTTAAGTCAACACCTGATCCTGCATCACCATTCGTCTAATATAGCCTAACCTCTGCATTTCCTGACTTCTGCATTCTGTGACCTCTGCATCCCCTGACCTCCATATTCTGTGACCTCTGCATCCCCTGACCTCTGTGACCCCTGACCTCCACATTCTGTGACCTCAGAATCTCTTAACCTGACCTCTACATCCCCAAGCTTCCACATTCCTTGACCTAACACTGAGATTATGTATTCTATATATATGTTCGTGAGTTATTCTACGTACTTGACAGCCCCGGAGTCTGAATGAAAAAGTTACGGTATTCAAAACTGCTAGTGATGTTAACACCATATTGCCAAATTAATAATAATCATAATCTTTATTTCTACAGGTACATGTATAAAGTATACATGCCTGTCTGATATAGGTGACATACTGCTGTATAGAAAGCCCCTTGTTATGCAGAACATTTTGAGCAAATTAGGTGAATTTTGTCCCCAAGATGCGACCCACACCAGTCGACTAATACCCAGCGCTGGAACGTGTGTTTACCCTTTTCTCCATGCATTGTCTTTACCTCTTCTGACGCTGCTACAGTTGTCTCGCACAGCTCCTCTATAGTGTATAGTTCCTCGTAAATGCGATTGAATAAATACATAAAAAACTAAATAGTTCGTACTATGAAGGTCCTTTATGCGTTATTTAATTTTGCTGTACGCTTTTAATCGTATATACCAAAAAATTACATTGTATAGAGGAGTATTATGAGAGTTGAGTGGAGAGGACATCAACCTGTAACGTACTGATAAATCAGTCCTAACCATCATCCTCTCTGCAATTTCTTCCACCTTTCGTTCCACAAGTGTTTTATTAATAATACTACAATTACCGAAAAAAATGTTGGATAAAAGGACATAGATGCGACTAATTTGACATTTTATTGCGGCAACGTTTCGCTCTCCAGGAGCCTTGTTAAGCCTTTACAGTAATACGTCACATTAGTTACACTTGTGCTCTTGTAACTAACATGAATGTTTCATATATTTTAATGTTATACTGATTCACAGTTTCCTAGTAAACTTCTCTCACTAAACTCATATTTTAGATCATGAATTTGGATTTTTCTAGTGATCTGCCACAACGATTTTCCAAATTTTAGTCTAGTTTTCCTGTCATGTTCATCCTCTCTCATTCTCTGCCATGGTTATTCTCTCTCATTCTCTGCCATGGTTATTCTCTCTCATTCTCTGCCATGGTTATTCTCTCTCATTCTCTGCCATGGTTATTCTCTCTCATTCTCTGCCATGGTTATTCTCATTTCTTGCCATGTTCATCCTTTCTCATTCCTTGTCATGGTCATTATCTCTCATTCCCTGCTATGGTCATTCTCCCTCATTCCCTGCCATGGCCATTCTTATTCCCTGCCATGGCCATTCTTATTCGCTGCCATGGTCATTCTCTCTCATTCCCTGCCATGGTTATTCTCTCTCATTCCCTGCCATGGTTATTCTCTCTCATTCCCTGCCATGGTTATTTACATTCCCCGCCATGGTCATTCTCATTCCCTGTCATGGTCAATCTCTCATTCCCTGTCATGGTCATTCTCATTCCCTGCTATGTTCATTCTCATTCCCTGTCATGGTCATTCTCATTCCCTGCTATGGTCATTCTATTTCATTCCCTGCCACGGTCATTCTCATTCCCTGCCATGGTCATTCTCATTCCCTGCCATGGTCATTCTCTCTCATTCCCTGCCATGGTCATTCTCATTCCCTGTCATGGTCATTCTCATTCCCTGTCATGGTCATTCTCATTCCCTGCCATGGTCATTCTATTTCATTCCCTGCCACGGTCATTCTCATTCCCTGCCAAGGTCATTCTCTCTCATTCCCTGCCATGGTCATTCTCATTCCCTGTCATGGTCATTCTCATTCCCTTCCATGGTCATTCTCATTCTCTGTCATGGTCATTCTCTCTCATTCCCTGTCATGGTCATTCTCATTCCTTTTCACGGTCATTCTCTCTCATCCCCTACAATGGTTATTCTCTCTTATTCCCTGTCATGGTTATTCTCTCTCATTCCCTGCCATGTTCACCCTCTCATTCCCTGCCATGTTCACCCTTTCATTCCCTGCCATGTTCACCCTCTCATTCCCTGCCATGTTCACCATCTCATTCCCTACCATGTTCACCCTATCATTTCCTGCCATGTTCACTCTCTCATTCCCTGCCATGTTCACTCTCATTCCCTGCCATGTTCACCCTCTCATACCCTGCCATGTTCACCCTCTCATTCCTTGCCATGTTCACCCCCTCACTCCCTGCCATGTTCACCCTCTCATTCCCTGCCATGTTCACCCTCTCATTCTCTGCCATGTTCACCCTCTCATACCCTGCCATGTTCACCCTCTCATTCCTTGCCATGTTCACCCTCTCATTCCTTGCCATGTTCACCCTCTCATTCCCTACCATGTTCACCCTCTCATTCCCTGCTATGTTCACCCTCTCATTCCCTGCCATGTTCACCCTCTCATTCTCTGCCATGTTCACCCTCTCATTCCCTGCCATGTTCACTCATACCCTGCCATGTTCACCCTCTTATTCCCTGCCATGTTACCCTTTCATTCCCTGCCATGTTCACCCTCTCATTCCCTGCCATGTTCACCCTCTCATTCCGTGCTATGTTCACCATCTCATTCCGTGCCATGTTCACCGTCTCATTCCCTACCATGTTCACCCTCTCATCCCTGCCATGTTCACCCTCTCATTCCCTGCCATGTTCACTCTCATTCCCTGCCATGTTCACCCTCTCATTCCCTGCCATGTTCACCCTCTCATTCCCTGCCATGTTCACCCTCTCATTCCCTGCCATGTTTACCCTCTCATTCCCTGCCATATTCACCCTCTCATTCCCTGCCATGTTCACTCTCTCATTCCCTGTCATGTTCACCCTCTCATTCAATGTCATGTTCACCCTCTCATTCCCTGCCATGTTCACCCTCTCATTCCCTGCCATGTTCACCCTCTCATTCCCTGCCATGTTCACCCTCTCATTCCCTGCCATGTTCACCCTCTCATTCCCTGCCATGTTCACCCTCTCATTCCCTGCCATGTTCACCCTCTCATTCCCTGCCATGTTCACCCTCTCATTCCCTGCCATGTTCACCCTTTCATTCCCTGCCATGTTCACCCTCTCATTCCCTGCCATTTTCACCGTCTCATTCCTTGCCATGTTCACCCTCTCATTCCCTGCCATGTTCACCATCTCATTCCCTGCCATGTTCACTCTCTTTCCCTGCCATGTTCACCCCTCTCATTCTCTGCCATGTTCACCCTCTCATTCCCTGCCATGTTCACTCTCTCATTCCCTGTCATGTTCACCCTCTCATTCCCTGCCATGTTCAGTCATTCCCTGCCATGTTCACCCTCTCATTCCCTGCCATGTTCACCCTCTCATTCCCTGCCATGTTCACCCTCTCATTCCCTGCCATGTTCACCCTCTCATTCCCTGCCATGTTCACCCTCTCATTCCCTGCCATGTTCACCCTCTCATTCTCTGCCATGTTCACTCTCATTCCCTGCCATGTTAACCCTCTCATTCCCTGCCATGTTCATCCTCTCATTCCCTGCCATGTTCACTCTCTCATTCCCTGCCATGTTCACCCTCTCATTCCCTGCCATGTTCACCCTCTCATTCCCTGTCACGTTCACCCTCTCATTCCCTGTCACGTTCATCCTTTCATTCCCTGCCATGTTCACTCTCATTCCCTGCCATGTTCACCCTCTCATTCCCTGCCATGTTCACCCTCTCATTCCCTGCCATGTTCACTCTCATTCCCTGCCATGTTCACCCTCTCATTCCCTGGCATGTTCACCCTCTCATTCCCTGCCATGTTCACCCTCTCATTCCCTGCCATATTCACTCTCATTCCCTGCCATATTCACTCTCATTCCCTGCCATGTTCACCCTCTCATTCCCTGCCATATTCACTCTCATTCCCTGCCATGTTCACCCTCTCATTCCCTGCCATATTCACTCTCATTCCCTGCCATATTCACTCTCATTCCCTGCCATATTCACTCTCATTCCCTGCCATGTTCACCCTCTCATTCCCTGCCATATTCACTCTCATTCCCTGCCATATTCACTCTCATTCCCTGCCATGTTAACATTAAATGGTATCCATGTGAACATTAATAAGATTTTATAAATTTGTGTCATTATTAGGTCATTGATCACCTCCTCTACAATATTGTTGGTGGTATTTCTGGAGTTTATAATAAGCAATACTGACATTGAGCTTAAAAATGCAGCTAATTTTATCCTTGTTATTCCTACAAACGTTATGTCTATATTTTTGTTATTAACTTATTGTCGGTGACATAGAAATGTGTACAATCTTTAACACTTATTTCATAAGAACATAAGAATGGAAGAGCACTGCAGCAAGCCTACTGGCCCACTCTAGTGAAGTTTTTCTCAAAACTAGCCATTTCCACCCACTCATTTGTTTAACCTTTTTACAGAGCTGCTCAGAAGATAAAAGTGAAATTAAAAAATCAACGAGTTTATATGTAAGTATGAAGATAAGTAATGCAAGATGAGTTAGTAGTGTCGTGGTCCTCAGATAAATACATGAAATTAAATAAATCACTGTGCCCTGACGAACAGTGTGTGGGCTTCAGTAAGGTCTTTGATGGAGTCCCACACAGGAGTCTGTTGAAAAAAGTAACTGCACATGGAATAGGAGCGGAATTACGTCCTGGATCGAGGTGTAATTGACCAATAGTCAACAGAATTTGTATAAATGAGAAATCATAATGGGGACGCGTTACGAGCGGTGTTCTACCAGTCAGTATTGGGTCCTTTGGTCTTCACAGTATATATAAACGACATAGAAGAGGGAATAAATAGTGATAAGTTTGCCGATGGCACTAAAATAGGCCGTAGGATTAATTCTGATGAGGACACTAGAGCGCTGCAGGATGATCTGGATAGGTTGGTGTGGAGGTCGTAGAATTGGCAAATGCAGTTCAATGTGGACACACGTAATTTTTAATCATGGGAAAAAGAATGCGAGAAGACTTAGGTATTCTGGATAGTGGTAATCTAAAGCCAAGACAACATTGCATAAGTTTTTACAACAAAGCTAATAGAATTCTTGGCTTCATATCAAGAAGTATAAATAATAGGAGTCCTCAGGTTACACTTTAATTTTATATATCCTTGGTAAGGTCTGATTTAGATTATACTGCGCAGTTCTGGTTTCCATATTACAGAAGGAATGTAAATGCGCTGGGAAAAATACAGAGAAGAATGACGAAGTTGATCCTATATAACAAAATTATTTTCTACGAAGAGAGGCTGAAGGCAGTGAATTTGCACTCTCTGGAAAGACATTGAATTAAGGGAGATATGATTGAAGTGTACTAATGGAAAACAGAAATAAGTAGATACGCACTGAAAATATCTAATCAAGACAGGACTCGCATCATTGGATTAAGTTGCACTTATTTGAATTTAAAAAGGATTTAGGATAGCACTGGTTTGGCGGTTGTGGATGAGTGGAACAAATGCACTAGTATTGTCAGTGAAGCGAGATCTCTGGGTAGGCTTAAGAAATAGGTTGAACAGGAAGATGAGTGGGTGTGAGTTAGACCTGCCCACTGCATCCAATCATGTATTCGACTCCCGTAGCTCGATCGCTAGCGGACTCGGCTCACACACTCAGGTCCGGAGTTCGAATCTCCTCCGGTACGGCTGGAAAACATTAGGGACGTTTTAACATAAGACACCTGCCGTCCGTGTTCACCCATCAGTATAAAATGCGTACCTAGGTGTTAGCCGACTGGTGTGGGTCGCATCGTGGGACAAAACTGGCCTAATTTGCACGAAATGCTCAGCATAAGAAGCGGCTTTCTATATAGTAGTATGTCACTGATGTCAGCTATGAATGTATACCATGTACATGTAGTAAATAAAGATATTATTATTATTATTATTATTATTATTATTATTATTATTATTATTATTATTAAAGAAGCCTGTTGTAAAGCCGAAACGTTTCGATAGCAAAGATACCCTGTCAACAGTATTATATGTGTAATATATATATAATCTAATACCATTTATAAGCAGGCTCCCTTCCCCAGCCTGCGCATACGAAGCCAGGCATCTTCCCAAGTTCTCCTGGAGAACTGGGGACGGCAGACGAATCGGCTGGGACACTACCACGTATAGTCAATATATCGCCTCCATAACAGACCATCGGTGTTTCCCTTGCTACCATCTCTCGCTTACTAAACCCTCCAACAACCCAAGTGTCTCAAATGTGTCCTATTTATCAACTTGTCAGTATTATATACCTTCAGTAACATGTTGAACCAGTAGCTCTACTATAGTCCTCCTTTCTTATCTTCTTCTGTTCTTAACTGTTGCAATTTTGATTGATGTTCCCCAGCAGCAGACTCGTGAATATTTTTGAAGATGTCTGCCTTACTTGCGGTTCCTTACCTCCACTGAGCGGTGATCCAGCAGCCCCCACACTCAAGATCCAGTGATTCATGCAAGAGTATCCTGATCCAACGATCTATGGGTATCAGGATGCAATGATCCATGGGTATCAGGGTATCATGAGTATCAGGATACAACGATTCATGTGTATCAGGACACAATGATCCATGGGTATCCTGATACCCATGGATCATTCCGTTGATTCATGAGTGAGTATCTAGTGACGACCTCCATCACATGCGGTGTAGATAATAGCTTCGTATTCACTTCCAGATACAATCTGCGATATCTCATATTGGCTTTAATTATATTGGCCATTATCTTTCTGACCCTGTAGTGGGGTGTTGGGGGTAGTGGAGTGGGGTGTTGGGGTATTGGAGTGGGGTGTTGGGGGTAGTGGGGTGGGGGTGTTGGGGGAAGTGGAATGGGCTGTTGGAGAGGGAGGAATGGAGTGGTCAGTTTCTGGCATGGTGGGGGTGGGGGGTGGTTGGAGGAGCTGGGGTATGGAGGGTGAGGACAATGCCCCAGCCAGCACTTGTGATGGTGCTGCCCCAGGCACCTGCTGCTGAAGGTCGTACCCTCACTCTCACTCACTCTCATTCTCACCCTCCCTCACTCTCCCTCTCATTGTCACCCTCACACTTTTCTCTCATTCTCTCTGTCTGTCTCTCCCCTCACTCACTCTCCATAACTCCCCTCACTCTCCCTCGCTCTCCATAACTCTCCCTCACTCTTCATAACTCCCCTCACTCTCCATAACTTCCCTCACTCTCCATAACTCCCCTCACTCTCCATAACTCTCCCTCATTCTCCCATAACTCTCCCTCACTCTCCATAACTCCCCTCACTCTCCATAACTCCGCTCACTCTCCATAACTCTCCCTCACTCTCCATAAATCTCCTTCATTCTCCCATAACTCTCCCTCACTCCATAACTCCCCTCACTCTCCATAACTCCCCTCACTCTCCATAGCTCTCCCTCACTCCATAACTCTCCTCACTCTCCCTCATTCTCCCATAACTCTCCCTCACTCTCCATAACTCCCCCTCTCCATAACCCTCCTCACTCTCCATAACTCTCCATAATTCTCCTCACTCTCCATAATTCTCCTCACTCTCCATAGCTCTCCTCACTCTCCATAACTCCCCCTCACTCTCCATAACTCTTCCTCATTCTCCATAAGCCTCCATAACTTCTCCTCACTCTCCATAACTCCCCCTCACTCTCCATAACTCTTCCTCATTCTCCATAAGCCTCCATAACTCTCCTCACTCTCCATAACTCCTCACTCCCCATAACTTCCCCTCTCCATAACTCTCCCTCATTCTCCCATAACTCTCCTCACTCTCCATAACTCTCCTCACTCTCCATAGCTCCTCACTCTCCATAACTTCTCCTCACTCTCCATAACTTCCCCTCACTCTCCATAACTCTCCCTCATTCTCCCATAACTCTCCCTTACTCTGCATAACTCTCCTCACTCTCAATAACTCTCCTCACTCTCCATAACTCTCCTCACTCTCCATAACTCTACTCACTGTCCATAACTCTACTCACTCTCCATAACTCCCCCTCACTCTCCGTAACTCTCCCTCACTCTCCATAGCTCGTCCTCACTTTCCATAACTCTCCTTCACTCTCCATAACTCCCACTCACTCTCCATAACTCCCCCTCACTCTCCATAACTCCCCCTCACTCTCCATAACTCCCCCTCACTCTCCATAACTCTCACTCTCCATAACTCTCCTCACTCTCCATAGCTCTCCTCACTCTCCATAATTCTCCTCACTCTCCATAACTCTCCTCACTCTCCATAACTCTCCTCACTCTCAATAACTCTCCTCACTCTCCATAACTCTACTCACTGTCCATAACTCTACTCACTCTCCATAACTCCCCCTCACTCTCCATAACTCTCCCTCACTCTCCATAGCTCCCCCTCACTCTCCATAACTCTCCCTCACTCTCCATAGCTCCTCCTCACTTTCCATAACTCTCCTTCACTCTCCATAACTCCCCCTCACTCTCCATAACTCTCCTTACTCTCCATAACTCCCCCTCACTCTCCATAACTCTCACTCTCCATAACTCTCCTTACTCTCCATAGCTCTCCTCACTCTCCATAACTCTCCTCACTCTCCATAACTCTCCTCACTCTCCATAGCCCTCCTTACTCTCAATAACTCTCCTCACTCTCCATAACTCCCCCTCACTCTCCATAACTCTCCTCACTCTCCATAACTCTCCTCACTCTCCATAACTCTCCTTGCTCTCCATAACTCTCCTCACTCTCAATAAATATCCTCACTCTCCATAACTCTTCTCACTCTCCATAACTCTCCTTGCTCTCCATAACTCTCGTCACTCTCCATAACTCTCCTCACTCTCCATAACTCCCCTTCACTCTCCATAACTCTCCTTACTCTCAATAACTCTCCTCACTCTCAATAACTCCCCTTCAGTCTCCATAACTCTCCTCACTCTCCATAACTCTCCTTACTCTCAATAACTCTCCTCACTCTCAATAACTCCCCTTCAGTCTCCATAACTCTCCTCACTCTCCATAACTCCCCTTCACTCTCCATAACTCTCCTCACTCTCAATAAATCTCCTCACTCTCCATTAACTCCCCTTCACTCTCCATAACTCTCCTCACTCTCCATAACTCTCCTTACTCTCAATAACTCTCCTCACTCTCAATAACTCTCCCCACTCTCCATAACTCTCCTCACTCTCCATAACTCTCCTCACTCTCCATAACTCTCCTCACTCCATAACTCTCCATAACTCTCCTTACTCTCAACTCTCCTCACTCTCAATAACTCTCCTTACTATCCATAACTCTCCTCACTCTCCATAATTCTCCTCACTCTCCATAACTCTCCCCACTCTCCATAACTCTCCTCACTCTTCATAACTCTCCTCACTCTCCATAACTCCCCTTCACTCTCCATAACTCTCCTCACTCTCCATAACTCTCCTCACTCTCTATAACTCTCCTCACTCTCCATAACTCTCCTCACTCTCCATAACTCTCCTCACTCTCCATAACTCTCCTCACTCCATAACTCTCCTCACTCTCAATAACTCTCCTCACTCTCAATAACTCTCCTCACTCTCCATAACTCTCCTCACTCTCCATAACTCTCCTCACTCTCCATAACTCTCCTCACTCCATAACTCCTCACTCTCCATCTCTCCTACTCTCAATAACTCTCCTTACTATCCATAACTCTCCTCACTCTCCATAATTCTCCTCACTCTCCATAACTCCTCTTCTCTCTCCATAACTCTCCTCACTCTCCATAACTCTCCTCTCTCTCTCCATAACTCCCCTTCACTCTCCATAACTCTCCTCACTCTCCATAACTCTCCTCACTCTCCATAACTCTCCTCACTCTCCATAACTCTCCTCACTCTCCATAACTCTCCTCACTCTCCATAACTCTCCTCACTCTCCATAACTCTCCTCACTCTCCATAACTCTCCTCACTCTCCATAACTCTCCTCACTCTCCATAACTCTCCTCACTCTCCATAACTCTCCTCACTCTCCATAACTCCCCTTCACTCTCCATAACTCTCCTCACTCTCCATAACTCTCCTCACTCTTCATAACTCTCCTCACTCTCCATAACTCCCCTTCACTCTCCATAACTCTCCTCACTCTCCATAACTCTCCTCACTCTCCATAACTCTCCTCACTCTCCATAACTCTCCTCACTCTCCATAACTCCCCTTCACTCTCCATAACTCTCCTCACTCTCCATAACTCTCCTCACTCTCCATAACTCTCCTCACTCTCCATAACTCTCCTCACTCTCCATAACTCTCCTCACTCTCCATAACTCCCCTTCACTCTCCTCACTCTCCATAACTCCCCTTCACTCTCCATAACTCTCCTCACTCTCCATAACTCTCCTCACTCTCCATAACTCTCCTCACTCTCCATAACTCTCCTCACTCTCCATAACTCTCCTCACTCTCCATAACTCTCCTCACTCTCCATAACTCTCCTCACTCTCAATAAATCTCCTCACTCTCCATAACTCTTCTCACTCTCCATAACTCTCCTCACTCTCCATAACTCTCCTCACTCTCCATAACTCCCCTTCACTCTCCATAACTCTCCTCACTCTCCATAACTCTCCTCACTCTCCATAACTCTCCTCACTCTCCATAACTCCCCTTCACTCTCCATAACTCTCCTCACTCTCCATAACTCTCCTCACTCTCCATAACTCTCCTCACTCTCCATAACTCTCCTCACTCTCCATAACTCCCCTTCACTCTCCATAACTCTCCTCACTCTCCATAACTCCCCTTCACTCTCCATAACTCTCCTCACTCTTCATAACTCTCCTCACTCTCCAAAACTCCCCTTCACTCTCCTCACTCTCCATAACTCCCCTTCACTCTCCATAACTCTCCTCTCCATAACTCACCTCACTCTCCATAACTCCCCTCACTCTCACTCTCCATAACTCTCCTCACTCTCCATAACTCCCCTTCACTCTCCATAACTCCCCTTCACTCTCCATAACTCTCCTCACTCTCCATAACTCCCCTTCACTTTCCATAACTCTCCTCACTCTCCATAACTCCCCTTCACTCTCCATAACTCTCCTCACTCTTCATAACTCTCCTCACTCTCCATAACTCCCCTTCACTCTCCATAACTCCCCTTCACTCTCCATAACTCTCCTCACTCTCCATAACACTTTTCACTCTCCATAACTCCCCTTCACTCTCCATAACTCTCCTCACTCTTCATAACTCTCCTCACTCTCCATAACTCCCCTTCACTCTCCATAACTCCCCTTCACTCTCCATAACTCTCCTCACTCTCCATAACTCTCCTCACTCTCCATAACTCTCCTCACTCTCCATAACTCCCCTTCACTCTCCATAACTCCCCTTCATTCTCCATAACTCTCCTCACTCTCCATAACTCTCCTCACTCTCCATAACTCTCCTCACTCTCCATAACTCCCCTTCACTCTCCATAACTCTCCTCACTCTCCATAACTCCCCTTCACTCTCCATAACTCCCCTTCACTCTCCATAACTCCCCTTCACTCTCCATAACTCTCCTCACTCTCCATAACTCTCCTCTCTCTCCATAACTCTCCTCACTCTCCATAACTCTCCATAACTCTCCTCACTCTCCATAACTCCCCTTCACTCTCCATAACTCTCCTCACTCTCCATAACTCTCCTCACTCTCCATAACTCTCCTCACTCTCCATAACTCCCCTTCACTCTCCATAACTCCCCTTCACTCTCCATAACTCCCCTTCACTCTCCATAACTCTCCTCACTCTCCATAACTCCCCTTCACTCTCCATAACTTTCCTCATTCTCCATAACTCTCCTCATTCTCCATAACTCTCCTCACTCTCCATAACTCTCCTCACTCTCCATAACTCTCCTCACTCTCCATAACTCTCCTCACTCTCCATAACTCTCCTCACTCTCTCAAACTTGTGTAAGTCGTCAAAACATTGACCAAGTTCACGGTACTGAAGAAGAACTTTTAGAAGTGCAGTGAAAACAAAGTTACAATTAATAACTGTTATGGAGGACAAGGTCCTCAGATCACCATTGTTTATGTGTAACATTGTGGTCACAGTGTTGCACTTACCCGAAGCAGTGTTATGAAACTCTGTGGTAAGAGGTTCGATCCCCGTACCGGGGATCGAACCTCTTACCACGCATGGAAACATTACGACGTGTTTCCTTATGACACCTGCTGTCCCTCTTGATCTAGCAGCAAAATAGGTACCTGGGTGTTAGTCGACTAGTGTGGGTCGCATCCTGGGGACAAAATTTGCCTTATTTGCATGAAATGCTTTGCATAACAAGCGGCTTTATATATAGTATGTTACTGATGTCAGCTATGGTCTGTATAAGTTGTACATGTTGAAACAAAGATATTTTTATTATTATTATTATTATTATTATTATTATTATTATTATTATTATTATTATTATTATTATAATGTGGGTAATGGAAGTGTCGCAGAGATAAAGACCATTGTCATAGTCTTATGACTGAAGATTGTGGAGCCACACCACTTTTAAGAACCAGTCCTCCTCTAGGGAGGTTCTTTGATGCCGGTGAGGTGTTCTTGATGCTGTTCATTTTAGCTTGTCCTCCCTTCCTTTCCATTGAATCTGATTCCCTCCCATAAATTTAAATATAATAATATTAATTAACAACCAGTTATGCGGTCGTTTTTTAAACAAGAGATTCTGCCAGTCTGAGGGTTGTGTGGTTGGTGGCTACCAGCATCCTGGTGGTAGTTCCGGGTTGTGTGGTTGGTGGCTACCAGCATCCTGGTGGTAGTTCCGGGTTGTGTGGTTGTTGGCTACCAACATCCTGGTGGTAGTTCCGGGTTGTGTGGTAGGTGGCTACCAGCATCCTGGTGGTAGTTCCGGGTTGTGTGGTTGGTGGCTACCAGCATCCTGGTGGTAGTTCCAGGTTGTGTGGTTGGTGGCTACCAGCATCCTGGTTGTAGTTCCGGGTTGTGTTGTTGGTGGCTACCAGCGTCCTGGTGTTAGTTCCAGGTTGTGTGGTTGGTGGCTACCAGCATCCTGGTGGTAGTTCCGGGTTGTATGGTTGGTGGCTACCAGCATCCTGGTGGTAGTTCCGGGTTGTGTGGTTGGTGGCTACCAGCATCCTGGTGGTAGTTCCGGGTTGTGTGGTTGGTGGCTGCCGGCGTCCTGGTGATAGTTCCGGGTTGTGTGGTTGGTGGCTACCAGCATCCTGGTTGTAGTTCCGGGTTGTGTGGTTGGTGGCTACCAGCATCCTGGTGGTAGTTCCGGGTTGTGTGGTTGGTGGCTACCAGCATCCTGGTGGTAGCTCCGGGTTGTGTGGTTGGTGGCTACCAGCGTCCTGGTGGTAGTTCCGGGTTGTGTGGTTGGTGGCTACCAGCATCCTGGTGGTAGTTCCGGGTTGTGTGGTTGGTGGCTACCAGCTTCCTGGTGGTAGCTCCGGGTTGTATGGTTGGTGGTTACCAGCATAATGGTGGTAGTTCCGGGTTGTGTGGTTGGTGGCTACTAGCATCCTGGTGGTAGTTCCGGGTTGTGTGGTTGGTGGCTACTAGCATCCTGGTGGTAGTTCCGGGTTGTGTGGTTGGTGGCTACCAGCATCCTGGTGGTAGTTCCGGGTTGTGTGGTTGGTGACTACCAGCACCCTGGTGGTAGTTCCGGGTTGTGTGGTTGGTGGCTACCAGCATCATGGTGGTAGTTCCGAGTTGTGTGGTTGGTGACTACCAGCATCCTGGTGGTAGTTCCGGGTTGTGTGATTGGTGGCTACCAGCATCCTGGTGGTAGTTCCGGGTTGTGTGGTTGGTGGCTACAAGCATCCTGGTGGTAGTTCCGGGTTGTGTGGTTGGTGGCTACCAGCATCCTGGTGGTAGTTCCGGGTTGTGTGGTTGGTGGCTACCAGCATCCTGGTGGTAGTTCCGGGTTGTGTGGTTGGTGGCTACCAGCATCCTGGTGGTAGTTCCGGGTTGTGTGGTTGGTGGCTACCAGCGTCCTGGTGGTAGTTCCGGGTTGTGTGGTTGGCAGCTACCAGCATCCTGGTTGTAGTTCCGGGTTGTGTTGTTGGTGACTACCAGCATCCTGGTGGTAGTTCCGGGTTGTGTGGTTGGTGGCTACCAGCATCCTGGTGGTAGTTCCGGGTTGTGTGGTTGGTGGCTACCAGCGTCCTGGTGGTAGTTCCGGGTTGTGTGGTTGGTGGCTACCAGCATCCTGGTGGTAGTTCCGGGTTGTGTGGTTGGTGGCTGCCAGCATCCTGGTGGTAGTTCCGGATTGTGTGGTTGGTGGCTGCCAGCATCCTGGTGGTAGTTCCGGATTGTGTGGTTGGTGGCTGCCAGCATCCTGGTGGTAGTTCCGGGTTGTGTGGTTAGTGGTTACCAGCATCCTGGTTGTAGTTCCGGGTTGTGTGGTTGGTGGCTACCAGCATCCTGGTGGTAGTTCCGGATTGTGTGGTTGGTGGCTACCAGCATCCTGGTGGTAGTTCCGGGTTGTGTGGTTAGTGGTTACCAGCATCCTGGTGGTAGTTCCGGGTTGTGTGATTGGTGGCTACCAGCATCTTGGTGGTAGTTCCGGGTTGTGTGGCTGGTGACTACCAGCATCCTGGTGGTAGTTCCGGGTTGTATGGTTGGTGGCTACCAGCATTCTGGTGGTAGTTCCGGGTTGTGTGGTTGGTGGCTACCAGCATCCTGGTGGTAGTTCCGGGTTGTGTGGTTGGTGGCTACCAGCATCCTGGTGGTAGTTCCGGGTTGTGTGGTTGGTGGCTACCAGCATCCTGGTTGTAGTTCCGGGTTGTATGGTTGGTGGCTTCCAGCATCCTGGTGGTAGTTCCGGGTTGTGTGGTTGGTGACTACCAGCATCCTGGTGGTAGCTCCAGGTTGTGTGGTTGGTGACTACCAGCATCCTGGTGGTAGCTCCAGGTTGTGTGGTTGGTGACTACCAGCATCCTGGTGGTAGTTCCGGGTTGTGTGGTTGGTGACTACCAGCATCCTGGTGGTAGTTCCGGGTTGTGTGGTTGGTGACTACCAGCATCCTGGTGGTAGCTCCAGGTTGTGTGGTTGGTGACTACCAGCATCCTGGTGGTAGTTCCAGGTTGTGTGGTTGGTGACTACCAGCATCCTGGTGGTAGCTCCAGGTTGTGTGGTTGGTGACTACCAGCATCCTGGTGGTAGTTCCAGGTTGTGTGGTTGGTGACTACCAGCATCCTGGTGGTAGCTCCAGGTTGTGTGGTTGGTGACTACCAGCATCCTGGTGGTAGTTCCAGGTTGTGTGGTTGGTGACTACCAGCATCCTGGTGGTAGCTCCAGGTTGTGTGGTTGGTGACTACCAGCATCCTGGTGGTAGTTCCGGGTTGTGTGGTTGGTGACTACCAGCATCCTGGTGGTAGCTCCAGGTTGTGTGGTTGGTGACTACCAGCATCCTGGTGGTAGTTCCAGGTTGTGTGGTTGGTGACTACCAGCATCCTGGTGGTAGCTCCAGGTTGTGTGGTTGGTGACTACCAGCATCCTGGTGGTAGTTCCAGGTTGTGTGGTTGGTGACTACCAGCATCCTGGTGGTAGCTCCAGGTTGTGTGGTTGGTGACTACCAGCATCCTGGTGGTAGTTCCGGGTTGTGTGGTTGGTGACTACCAGCGTCCTGGTGGTAGTTCCGGGTTGTGTGGTTGGTGACTACCAGCATCCTGGTGGTAGTTCCGGGTTGTGTGGTTGGTGACTACCAGCGTCCTGGTGGTAGTTCCGGGTTGTGTGGTTGGTGGCTACCAGCATCCTGGTGGTAGTTCCGGGTTGTGTGGTTGGTGACTACCAGCATCCTGGTGGTAGTTCCAGGTTGTGTGGTTGGTGACTACCAGCATCCTGGTGGTAGTTCCGGGTTGTGTGGTTGGTGACTACCAGCATCCTGGTGGTAGTTCCGGGTTGTGTGGTTGGTGACTACCAGCATCCTGGTGGTAGTTCCGGGTTGTGTGGTTGGTGACTACCAGCATCCTGGTGGTAGTTCCAGGTTGTGTGGTTGGTGACTACCAGCATCCTGGTGGTAGTTCCAGGTTGTGTGGTTGGTGACTACCAGCATCCTGGTGGTAGTTCCGGGTTGTGTAGTTGGTGACTACCAGCATCCTGGTGGTAGTTCCGGGTTGTGTGGTTGGTGACTACCAGCATCCTGGTGGTAGTTCCAGGTTGTGTGGTTGGTGACTACCAGCATCCTGGTGGTAGTTCCGGGTTGTGTGGTTGGTGACTACCAGCATCCTGGTGGTAGTTCCGGGTTGTGTGGTTGGTGACTACCAGCATCCTGGTGGTAGTTCCGGGTTGTGTGGTTGGTGACTACCAGCATCCTGGTGGTAGTTCCAGGTTGTGTGGTTGGTGACTACCAGCATCCTGGTGGTAGTTCCAGGTTGTGTGGTTGGTGACTACCAGCATCCTGGTGGTAGTTCCGGGTTGTGTTGTTGGTGACTACCAGCATCCTGGTGGTAGTTCCAGGTTGTGTGGTTGGTGACTACCAGCATCCTGGTGGTAGTTCCAGGTTGTGTGGTTGGTGACTACCAGCATCCTGGTGGTAGCTCCAGGTTGTGTGGTTGGTGACTACCAGCATCCTGGTGGTAGCTCCAGGTTGTGTGGTTGGTGACTACCAGCATCCTGGTGGTAGCTCCAGGTTGTGTGGTTGGTGACTACCAGCATCCTGGTGGTAGTTCCGGGTTGTGTGGTTGGTGACTACCAGCGTCCTGGTGGTAGTTCCGGGACTGGTTTAGAAACACACCTGACCAGACACTGGGACATATTTATTAGAAAACGTTTCAGTCGTGGGACCTTGATCACTTCTAACATACAGAGGTATGTTAGAAGTGATCAACGTCCCAGGACCGAAACGTTTCTTAATAAATATGTCCTAGAGTTTTCTCACGTCTCTGTAAACCAATTCCCCCGACAACACACAATACTAATAATAATAATAATAATAATAATAATAATAATAATATCTTTATTACTACAAGTACATGTACATGGTATACAGTCGTAGTTGGCATCAGTGACATACTACTAACCAAACCATACCCCGGCCGGGATTGAACCCGCGGTCAGAGAGTATCAAAACTCCAGACCGTCGCGTTAGCCACTAGACCAGCTAACGCGACGGTCTGGAGTTTTGAGACTCTCTGACCGCGGGTTCAATCCCGGCCGGGGTATGGTTTGTTTGCAATCGTGTCATTACGATTTCGTGAGACATACTACTATATAGAAAGCCGCTTGTTATGTTGAGCATTTCGGGCAAATTAGGACAGTTTTGTCCCAGGATGCGACCCACACCAGTCATTTACTAAACCGACAAGCTGATAAATGGGACTGTTGTGTAACATTTAGGTATCTTTATTCTGGAAACCTTTCGCTACACAGTGGCTTCTTCAGTCCAGTGCAGAAGAAAGGTGAAGATGAGGACGAGTTTGAGGTAATCAATCCCTCAGTCTGGAGTCGACGAAAGTCAGGATTGATGGACTGAAGACATCGCCTCCAGGCTGAGGGACTGATTACCTCAAGCTTCTCCTCATCACCACCCTTCTTCTGCACTGGACTGAAGAAGCCACTGTGTGGTGTAAGGTTTCCAGAATAGAGATGCCGTTACACAAGTGTCTCATTTATCACACTGATGGTGTATCCAATTTTGTTTGAAAACCTGGTCTTAAAAATAGAACTATTGATAGAAGTCAAATTAGTGGTAAATTCAGTTCTGTTGGTAGCCATGGAGCACTGTTGTAGATGTAGCAAGAGTAGCACTGTTGTAGTAGATGTAGCAAGAGTAGCACTGTTGTAGATGTAGCAAGAGTAGCACTGTTGTAGTAGATGTAGCAAGAGTAGCACTGTTGTAGTAGATGTAGCAAGAGTAGCACTGTTGTAGATGTAGCAAGAGTAGCACTGTTGTAGATGTAGCAAGAGTAGCACTGTTGTAGATGTAGCAAGAGTAGCACTGTTGTAGATGTAGCAAGAGTAGCACTGTTGTAGTAGATGTAGCAAGAGTAGCACTGTTGTAGATGTAGCAAGAGTAGCACTGTTGTAGTAGATGTAGCAAGAGTAGCACTGTTGTAGATGTAGCAAGAGTAGCACTGTTGTAGTAGATGTAGCAAGAGTAGCACTGTTGTAGATGTAGCAAGAGTAGCACTGTTGTAGATGTAGCAAGAGTAGCACTGTTGTAGATGTAGCAAGAGTAGCACTGTTGTAGATGTAGCAAGAGTAGCACTGTTGTAGATGTAGCAAGAGTAGCACTGTTGTAGTAGATGTAGCAAGAGTAGCACTGTTGTTGTAGATGTAGCAAGAGTAGCACTGTTGTAGATGTAGCAAGAGTAGCACTGTTGTAGATGTAGCAAGAGTAGCACTGTTGTAGATGTAGCAAGAGTAGCACTGTTGTAGTAGATGTAGCAAGAGTAGCACTGTTGTAGATGTAGCAAGAGTAGCACTGTTGTAGTAGATGTAGCAAGAGTAGCACTGTTGTAGATGTAGCAAGAGTAGCACTGTTGTAGTAGATGTAGCAAGAGTAGCACTGTTGTAGATGTAGCAAGAGTAGCACTGTTGTAGTAGATGTAGCAAGAGTACCCCGTGTTGTAGTAGATGTAGCAAGAGTAGCACTGTTGTTGTAGATGTAGCAAGAGTAGCACTGTTGTAGATGTAGCAAGAGTAGCACTGTTGTAGATGTAGCAAGAGTAGCACTGTTGTAGATGTAGCAAGAGTAGCACTGTTGTAGTAGATGTAGCAAGAGTAGCACTGTTGTAGTAGATGTAGCAAGAGTACCCCGTGTTGTAGTAGATGTAGCAAGAGTAGCACTGTTGTAGTAGATGTAGCAAGAGTAGCACTGTTGTAGATGTAGCAAGAGTAGCACTGTTGTAGATGTAGCAAGAGTAGCACTGTTGTAGATGTAGCAAGAGTAGCACTGTTGTAGTAGATGTAGCAAGAGTAGCACTGTTGTAGTAGATGTAGCAAGAGTACCCCGTGTTGTAGTAGATGTAGCAAGAGTAGCACTGTTGTAGTAGATGTAGCAAGAGTAGCACTGTTGTAGATGTAGCAAGAGTAGCACTGTTGTAGATGTAGCAAGAGTAGCACTGTTGTAGATGTAGCAAGAGTAGCACTGTTGTAGATGCAGCAAGAGTAGCACTGTTGTTGTAGATGTAGCAAGAGTAGCACTGTTGTAGATGTAGCAAGAGTAGCACTGTTGTTGTAGATGTAGCAAGAGTAGCACTGTTGTAGATGTAGCAAGAGTAGCACTGTTGTTGTAGATGTAGCAAGAGTAGCACTGTTGTAGATGTAGCAAGAGTAGCACTGTTGTAGATGTAGCAAGAGTAGCACTGTTGTAGATGTAGCAAGAGTAGCACTGTTGTTGTAGATGTAGCAAGAGTAGCACTGTTGTTGTAGATGTAGCAAGAGTAGCACTGTTGTAGATGTAGCAAGAGTAGCACTGTTGTTGTAGATGTAGCAAGAGTAGCACTGTTGTAGATGTAGCAAGAGTAGCACTGTTGTAGATGTAGCAAGAGTAGCACTGTTGTAGTAGATGTAGCAAGAGTAGCACTGTTGTTGTAGATGTAGCAAGAGTAGCACTGTTGTAGATGTAGCAAGAGTAGCACTGTTGTAGATGTAGCAAGAGTAGCACTGTTGTAGATGTAGCAAGAGTAGCACTGTTGTTGTAGATGTAGCAAGAGTAGCACTGTTGTTGTAGATGTAGCAAGAGTAGCACTGTTGTAGATGTAGCAAGAGTAGCACTGTTGTAGATGTAGCAAGAGTAGCACTGTTGTAGTAGATGTAGCAAGAGTAGCACTGTTGTAGATGTAGCAAGAGTAGCACTGATGTAGCAAGAGTGTAGATGTAGCAAGAGTAGCACTGTTGTAGTAGATGTAGCAAGAGTAGCACTGTTGTTGTAGATGTAGCAAGAGTAGCACTGTTGTAGATGTAGCAAGAGTAGCACTGTTGTAGATGTACAAGAGTAGCACTGTTGTAGATGTAGCAAGAGTAGCACTGATGTAGCAAGAGTAGCACTGTTGTTGTAGATGTAGCAAGAGTAGCACTGTTGTAGATGTAGCAAGAGTAGCACTGTTGTAGATGTAGCAAGAGTAGCACTGTTGTAGATGTAGCAAGAGTAGCACTGTTGTAGTAGATGTAGCAAGAGTAGCACTGTTGTAGATGTAGCAAGAGTAGCACTGTTGTAGATGTAGCAAGAGTAGCACTGTTGTTGTTGTAGATGTAGCAAGAGTAGCACTGTTGTAGCACTGTTGTAGTAGATGTAGCAAGAGTAGCACTGTTGTAGATGTAGCAAGAGTAGCACTGTTGTAGATGTAGCAAGAGTAGCACTGTTGTAGTAGATGTAGCAAGAGTAGCACTGTTGTTGTAGATGTAGCAAGAGTAGCACTGTTGTAGATGTAGCAAGAGTAGCACTGTTGTAGATGTAGCAAGAGTAGCACTGTTGTAGATGTAGCAAGAGTAGCACTGTTGTAGATGTAGCAAGAGTAGCACTGTTGTAGCACTATTTCATGATAGTTTTCCAGTACATTATTGTATGTTATTTCCTTCTAATTCATACCAGCAGTGTCTGGAGGGTGTGTAGGGTTGGGAGAGAGCCTTCTGCTTTATTATACTTCCCAACCATCTAGATAATAGCGTATAGTATCGGTGTCTTCCCATTTACACTTTTCTTCTTCCTCGCTCTCTCATTCTCCCTCATCCTCCGAACTCGCATTTTCTCTCTCCTTCACTCTTTCACTCATTTTCTCTCTCCTACACGCTTTCATTTCATTTTCTCTCTCCTTCACTCTTTCATTTTCTCTCTTACAGTCACTCATTTTTTCTCTCCTTCACTCTCACTCATTTTCTCTCCACTCTTTTACTCTCACCCTCCCTCCCTCACTCTTCCAGTTCCCTGACCCTCATCAAGGTCGCTTCAGCACTCTCTGTAAGCCATCAGGTGCTGCTCATATGGAAATTAACTGGTCGTGTAATCCAAGGTAGGCACCACAGCCTGATTGATCAAATAAGGAATGAAGCAATTTGTCAAGCTGCTTCTTGAAGACAGCTGCAGCTCTGGTTGTTGGTTATTCTCCTTGTATAAAGGCAGGGTGCTGAAGACCTTGGAGGTTCCTTTACACTTATTGAGGTATATCTAAGGTGTTCTTGCTGTGTCCCTCCTCTACATCAGAGGTGTTGTCCACTATCTACCAAACGTCCGCCCCTGAGAAGAATAATTTCAGTGTGCAGGTTTGGAACCAGTGTGCAGGTTTGGAACCAGTGTGCAGGTTTGGAACCAGTGTGCAGGTTTGGAACCAGTGTGCAGGTTTGGAACCAGTGTGCAGGTTTGGAACCAGTGTGCAGGTTTGGAACCAGTGTGCAGGTTTGGAACCAGTGTGCAGGTTTGGAACCAGTGTGCAGGTTTGGAACCAGTGTGCAGGTTTGGAACCAGTGTGCAGGTTTGGAACCAGTGTGCAGGTTTGGAACCAATCCCTCTGATGTTTTCCAGGTGTAAATTACAGGTTAACGTAATTGTTAATTATTATTATTTTATTATTATTATTCATTATTATTATTAAATGTTTAAAATTATAACTCATGGAGAAGAGCTACACCTGCATGGGTCATTTATTGTCTGGAGAATGGAAGGTAACGAGGTTTTATTTTGAGGAAGTGGAGCATAGCTCCGGTTCCTTGGATCAACTAGCATGAAGGCTCTCCCTCCTGCTCGAAGGGAGCGTTCCTTAACAATGTGTGACCAAGATGGTGAAGATAGTGAAAGATCTCCGTACATAACAGCATAAGAAAGGAGGAGCACTGCAGAAGGCCTACTGGCTCATACTAGGCACGTCCATCTCAAGCCCAAACCCATTAACAAAAAAATATACCAACCCAATGCCAATGCTACCCAAGGAATAAGCTTTGATAACCCTGTTAATTCATGTTAACAGGGTTAACATAAATTAACTGATTACCTCAAACTACTCCTCTCCTTACACCTTTCTGCTTGATACTGGACTGATGAAGCCACTGTGTAGCTAAACGTTTCTTAAATAAAGATTCTCATGTGTTGCATAAGTGTCTCAGTCTTCAAGTCCCACTCAAATCCAGTCCCTCTCCCTCATGTATTTATCTAACTTTAATTTGAAGCTACCCAAGGTTTTAGCTTCAGTGACCCTACTAGGCAGACTGTTCCACTGATTTAGAAAGACACGTCAACAGACACTAGGTCATATTTATTAGAAAACGTTTCGGTACTGGGACCTTGATCACTTCTGATCTACTACCAAAGTTTATACCAGACTGTTCCACTCATCCACTGTTCTATTTCCAAACCAGTACTTCCCTATATCCTTTCTAAATCTAAACTTATACAATTTGAATCTCAACTTATCCAATTTGAAACCCACCCGTATGTGAATATACACTTTGAGAGTTAAAAACCTCTCAGAGATACGAACCTCAGAGATACGAACCCCAGAGATATACGCCTCTTCTCCACAGCTCAGTTGCACAGCTATGGGCCTCTGTTTAAAGGATTTCGGATTTCGAAAGCAACGGACAAAATTTGTTAACTTTGGAAGTGTTTGTTATTATGGTCGGCCGGGTAAAATGACTGAACGTCAGCCTTAATGAACAGCGCCACTAACCACTCTGTTAGTCTGTTATAGTGAAGTTATTGCCAGTTTCAGCACGTTAGAGGCCAGTGTAGACCTGACACCATCCATCACCAGGGTGACCAGAGTAGACCTGACACCATCCACCACAAGGGTAACCATTGTAGACCGGACACCATCCATCACCAGGGTGACCAGTGTAGAAAAGACACCATCCACCACTAGGGTGACCAGTGTAGACCTGACACCATCCATCACCAGGGTGACCAGAGTAGACCTGACACCATCCACCACTAGGGTGACCATTGTAGACCGGACACCATCCATCACCAGGGTGACCAGTGTAGAAAAGACACCAGACTCGTGGAACTCTGTTTTCATTAAGAACTGCAAGAAACCCCTCTCGCGTGCTCTAAGTACACTATGGAGGAGGAGCTTGGACATGGGTGAAATTCCACAGTCACTTAAAACAACGGATATAGCCCCACTCCATAAAGGTGGCAGCAAAGCATTAGCTAAGAACTACAGACCAATAGCTCTGACGTCCCACATCATAAAAATCTTTGAAAGAGTGCTAAGAAGCAGGATTGCAAATCACCTGGATTCCCAAAATCTGCACAATCCAGGGCAACATGGGTTCAGGGCAGGTCGCTCCTGCCTCTTACAACTACTGGATCACTATGACATGGCCTTGGATGCACTGGAAGAAAATCAGAATGCAGATGTAATATACACAGACTTTGCAAAAGCATTTGACAAATGCGATCATGGCGTAATAGCCCATAAAATACGTGCTAAAGGAATAACTGGGAAAGTGGGGAGATGGATCTTCAACTTCCTAACAAATCGAACACAAAGAGTAGTGGTCAACAGAGTTAAATCGGAGGCTGCCATAGTGAAGAGCTCTGTTCCACAAGGCACAGTACTCGCCCCCATCTTATTCCTTATCCTCATATCAGACATAAACAGAGATATACACCACAGCACCGTATCATCCTTTGCGGATGATACTAGGATCTGCATGAGGCTGTCATCTGCTGAGGACGCGGTTAACCTCCAAGAAGATATAAACAAAGTTTTCCAGTGGGCAACGGTAAACAATATGATGTTCAATGAGGACAAATTCCAACTACTCCGTTATGGAAAACTGGAGGAGATAATAACTAGAACAGAGTATACTACTGACTCCGGCCATACAATAGAGCGGAAAAATAATGTAAGGGACCTGGGAGTAGTAATGTCTGAGGATCTCACTTTCAAGGATCACAACAGTGCCACGATCGCACGTGCAAAGAAAATGATAGGATGGATAATGAGAACTTTCAAAACGAGAGATGCCAAGCCCATGATGATCCTTTTCAAATCACTTGTTCTCTCTAGGCTGGAATACTGCTGTACATTAACATCTCCATACAAAGCAGGTGAAAACGCAGATCTAGAGAGTGTACAGAGATCCTTTACTGCACGTATAAGTTCTGTCAAGCACCTTAACTACTGGGAACGCTTGGAAGCACTTGACTTGTACTCGTTGGAACGCAGGAGGGAGAGATATATCATAATCTACACTTGGAAAATCTTGGAAGGAATGGTCCCAAATCTGCACACAGAAATCACTCCCTACGAAAGTAAAAGACTGGGCAGGCGATGCAAAATGCCGCCAATAAAAAGTAGGGGCGCCATTGGTACACTAAGAGAAAACACCATAAGTGTCCGGGGCCCAAAACTGTTCAACAGCCTCCCATCAAGCATTAGGGGAATTGCCAATAAACCCCTGGCTGCCTTCAAGAGAGAGCTGGACAGATACCTAAAGTCAGTGCCGGATCAGCCGGGCTGTGGCTCGTACGTCGGACTGCGTGCGGCCAGCAGTAACAGCCTAGTTGATCAGGCCCTGATCCATCGGGAGGCCTGGTCATGGACCGGGCCGCGGGGGCGTTGATCCCCGGAATAACCTCCAGGTAACCTCCTCCAGGTAATCCACCACTAGGGTGACCATTGTAGACCGGACACCATCCACCACTAGGGTGACCAGTGTAGACCAGACACCATCCACCACAAGGGTGATCATTGTGGACCAGACACCATCCATCACCAGGGTGACCAGTGTAGACCAGACACCATCCATGACCAGGGTGACCAGTGTAGACCAGACACCATCCATGACCAGGGTGACCAGTGTAGACCAGACACCATCCATGACCAGGGTGACCAGTGTAGACCTGACACCATCCATCACCAGAGTGACCAGTGTAGATCAGGCACCACCAGGGGGACCAGTGTAGACCTGACATCATCCATCACCAGGGTGACCACCGTAGACCAGATACCATCCATCACCAGGGTGACCAGTGTAGATCAGATACCACCAGGGTAACCAATGTAGAGCAGACACCACCAGGGTAACCAGTGTAGACGAGACCCTATCCACCACCAGGGTGGCCATTGTAGGCCATCCACCACCAGGGTGGCCATTGTAGGCCATCCACCACCAGGGTGACCATTGTAGACCATCCACATCCAGGTTGACCATTGTGGACCATCCACCACCAGGGTGGCCATTGTAGGCCATCCACCACCAGGGTGACCATTGTAGACTATCCACCTCCAGGTTGACCATTGTGGACCATCCACCACCAGGGTGACCACTGTATACCACCACCATGGTGACCATTGTAGACCATCCACAACCAGGGTGGCCATTGTAGACCATCCACCAACAGGGTAACAAGTGTAGACCATCCACCACCAGGGTTACCATTGTAGACCATGCACCACCAGGGTAACTAGTGTAGACCATCCACCAGCAGGGTGACCATTGTAGACCATCCACCACCAGGTTAACTGGTGTAGCCCATCCACCACCAGGGTGACCATTGTAGACCATTCACCACCAGGGTGACCATTGTAGACCATCCACCACCAGGGTGACCATTGTAGATCATCCACCACTAGGGTTACCATTGTAGACCATCCACCATCAGGGTGACCATTGTAGACCATCCACCACCAGGGTGACCATTGTAGACAATACACCACCATGGTGACCATTGTAGATCATCCACCACTAGGGTGACCATTGTAGACCATCCTTCACCAGGGTGACCATTGTAGATCATCCACCACCACTGACCATTGTAGATCATCCACCACCAGGGTGACCATTGTAGATCATCCACCACCAGGGTGACCATTGTAGATCATCCACCACTAGGGTGACCATTGTAGATCATCCACCACCAGGGTGACCATTGTAGATCATCCACCACCACTGACCATTGTAGATCATCCATCACCAGGGTGACCATTGTAGATCACCACCAGGGTGACCATTGTAGATCACCACAAGGATGACCATTGTAGATCATCCACCACTATGGTGACCATTGTAGATCATCCACCACCAGGGTGACCATTGTAGATCATCCACCACTAGGGTGACCATTGTAGATCATCCACCACCAGGGTGACCATTGTAGATCATCCACCACCAGGGTGACCATTGTAGATCATCCACCACCACTGACCATTGTAGATCATCCATCACCAGGGTGACCATTGTAGATCATCCACCACCAGGGTGACCATTGTAGATCATCCACCACTAGGGTGACCATTGTAGATCATCCACCACTAGGGTGACCATTGTAGATCATCCACCACTAGGGTGACCATTGTAGATCATCCACCACTAGGGTGACCATTGTAGATCATCCACCACTAGGGTGACCATTGTAGATCATCCACCACCAGGGTGACCATTGTAGATCATACACCACCAGGGTGACCATTGTAGATCATCCACCACTAGGGTGACCATTGTAGATCATCCACCACCAGGGTGACCATTGTAGATCATCCACCACTAGGGTGACCATTGTAGATCATCCACCACCAGGGTGACCATTGTAGATCATCCACCACTAGGGTGACCATTGTAGATCATCCACCACCAGGGTGACCATTGTAGATCATCCACCACCAGGGTGACCATTGTAGATCATCCACCACTAGGGTGACCATTGTAGATCATCCACCACTAGGGTGACCATTGTAGATCATCCACCACCAGGGTGACCATTGTAGATCATCCACCACCAGGGTGACCATTGTAGATCATCCACCACCAGGGTGACCATTGTAGATCATCCACCACCAGGGTGACCATTGTAGATCATCCACCACTAGGGTGACCATTGTAGATCATCCACCACTAGGGTGACCATTGTAGATCATCCACCACCAGGGTGACCATTGTAGATCATCCACCACTAGGGTGACCATTGTAGATCATCCACCACCAGGGTGACCATTGTAGACCAGCCACCACCAGGGTGACCATTGTAGATCATCCACCACCAGGGTGACCATTGTAGATCATCCACCACCAGGGTGACCATTGTAGATCATCCACCACCAGGGTGACCATTGTAGATCATCCACCACCAGGGTGACCATTGTAGATCATCCACCACCAGGGTGACCATTGTAGATCATCCACCACCAGGGTGACCATTGTAGATCATCCACCACCAGGGTGACCATTGTAGATCATCCACCACCAGGGTGACCATTGTAGATCATCCACCACCAGGGTGACCATTGTAGATCATCCACCACCAGGGTGACCATTGTAGACCATCCACCACCAGGGTGACCATTGTAGATCATCCACCACTAGGGTGACCATTGTAGATCATCCACCACTAGGGTGACCATTGTAGATCATCCACCACCAGGGTGACCATTGTAGATCATCCACCACCAGGGTGACCATTGTAGATCATCCACCACCAGGGTGACCATTGTAGATCATCTGCCACCAGGGTGACCATTGTAGACCATCCACCACCAGGGTGACCATTGTAGATCATCCACCACCAGGGTGACCATTGTAGATCATCTGCCACCAGGGTGACCATTGTCGATCATCCACCACCAGGGTGACCATTGTAGATCATCTGCCACCAGGGTGACCATTGTAGATCATCCACCACCAGGGTGACCATTGTAGATCATCTGCCACCAGGGTGACCATTGTAGATCATCCACCACCAGGGTGACCATTGTAGATCATCCACCACCAGGGTGACCATTGTAGATCATCCACCACCAGGGTGACCATTGTAGATCATCCACCACCAGGGTGACCATTGTAGATCATCCACCACCAGGGTGACCATTGTAGATCATCCACCACCAGGGTGACCATTGTAGATCATCCACCACTAGGGTGACCATTGTAGATCATCCACCACTAGGGTGACCATTGTAGATCATCCACCACCAGGGTGACCATTGTAGACCAGCCACCACTAGGGTGACCATTGTAGATCATCCACCACTAGGGTGACCATTGTAGATCATCCACCACTAGGGTGACCATTGTAGATCATCCACCACCAGGGTGACCATTGTAGATCATCCACCACTAGGGTGACCATTGTAGATCATCCACCACCAGGGTGACCATTGTAGACCAGCCACCACCAGGGTGACCATTGTAGACCATCCACCACCAGGGTGACCATTGTAGATCATCCACCACCAGGGTGACCATTGTAGACCATCCACCACCAGGGTGACCATTGTAGACCATCCACCACCAGGGTGACCATTGTAGATCATCCACCACCAGGGTGACCATTGTAGACCATCCACCACCAGGGTGACCACTGTAGATCATCCACCATCAGGGTGGCCAGTGTAGGCCACCACCAGGGTGACCATTGTAGATCATCCACCACCAGGGTGACCATTGTAGATCATCCGCCACCAGGGTGACCATTGTAGATCATCCGCCACCAGGGTGACCAGGGAGAGAGAGGACCCAGTAGCAACCAGTGAAGAGGCGGGGCCAGGAGCTAAGACTAGACCCCTGCAACCACAAATAGGTGAGTACACACACACACACACACACACACACACACACACACACACACACACACAACACATACACACAACACATACACACACAACACATACACACACAACACACACAACACACACAACACACACAACACACACAACACACACAACACACACACACACACACACACACACACACACACACACACACACACACACACACACACACACACACAACACACACACAACACACAACACATACACAACGCATACACACATAACACACACATACAGCACACATACAACACACACATACAGCACACATACAACACACACACACACCTGGAGTAAGCCTACACGGCACACACGTGTGTGCGTGGGCTCAGTTTCCTTAATAAGCTTTAGCGGTGGTCCCTAAAAGGGTAAAAACGGTGGAAAGGAAACATTGATGTCATGGATGGCTAATCTGTCGACTGTGATCAACACATACGTAAGTGGAAATTAAACAAAATATTGGAAGTGCCAAGAACCCAGACTAAGCCCAGTGTTGCTGGGAAACAGCAAGTGTTGCCACTCGAGGGAAGCAGTAAATTGTATTATTGTTGTGTGAATTTGGAAATTCCTGGACTATCGTAAAGGGTAACCGTAGTGAAGGGAGTAAACTAGCTAGGAAAAAATATCGCTAAAAACTACAAACACTGAGAAATCAACATGAAATAAATTTAAATGGAAGTGTAAGGGGAAAAAGTACCGTAGACCTGGCTGCCACGAGTGATAAAACAATGATCCCAGTATAGTGCAGTGAAAAGAAAATGTATCTTGAATAAATATAGTGTATATCCTTTGTGGTAACCAGTATACAGCAGAGTGATAAAAGAAAAAATAGTGAAGTGTGGGATAATCTCCCCGTTGACATGTGACAAGTGTACACACAAAGGTTTGAGTTACCACTTATAATGGAATGACTAGGATACCGATACATAGTGGAAAGACCTGTGAATCTAAATTGTCAGTGGAACGACTCAAGGATAGTGATTAAACATAATGGAAGCGTTTTTATACTAAAATGTGGTATCCCATGTGAGAAGTGTCATGTATCATGGGGTAGTGTGTTACAGTCAAACGTCTGGTAGGGCTAGCAGGCAACCACACAAGCCCACCATATACCACCATAATAACACCATATACCCCACACCTCAAAAACCCAATCTTATCAAGAATACGTGCACTTGACTTGTGTGTGTATGGAGCTCGGGAAATGTATCTGAATTGGAAAAGTCTGTGATGTTATATAGCATAGACATCTCCAGAGAATACTAGAAGGTCACCCCCTCTACCATTCAGCCTGTTTCTGGGTTTTCCTAACAAGTAGTCAGTATTCTGGTCCAGTTATCCTTTAAAATTATGATAAATGGTAATAATGCTTTAGGATTGCAACTGGTAGGATACTAACCAAAGAAATAAAAATTTGAAAAGTTTATTAACAAAGTTGTCTAGGTGGATGAAATCAAAGTACATGAATTTGATATAAATTAGGATATAAGCTCCTACACTTCTCTCGTAATACAAAAATGAAATTTTACTGTATTCTAGTGCTGAAGGAACATCTTTATGGCTCTTAAGTACCGTCTGGTACGTTGTCAGCATTTATAAAAATAATACTAGTATGTACAAGCGTGTGTGTGCTCGAAGTTGTTCGTTATGTCTCAGTAAGACTCGACTCGACTTAAATAGTGACTGACTAAAAGTCCTCAAATAACCTATCTTCTTGACCAACAGGGTAATCATAACAGCTTACTTGAACCATAAGACGAACGATTCGCCCAACAAAAATAATATAAGCAGCAGCACAACGTCAGGAACAAGGAGACAAAATAGCGACCCTATCTGGGGACCATCAGCAGATCCTTCATAAAAGGTATAAAACTCCCTTAATACTGAATCTAAGTTCACCGTAACCAAATCCCCAACTACGACAGTGCACAGACGCCAATCATATTAGGTCAGAAGCTTTATCTTGGGACTTGGGTTAACTTAGAGCGTCAGTACGACACAACCTCAGTAAAACGTCAAAAATCACGAAGTCTGAACTATGATCTGTGAACAGAGTTACGTAGAGTTCCAAGAAATATGTTTCGACTCACCACCAAAATCATGCTGTACTAAAACAGTCTAAACAACAAACAAATAACCAGAGACAAGAGAGATCTCTGGAGAGAGATGTTGGTCCAGTGGTGACCAGCAGAGGAGAGAGAGATGAAGGCAAGACAGTCTCCAGTCTCAGGTGCGATCACGTGATTCTCCTGTGGCAGTTAAACAAGCGAGTGGCAGTTAACAAGGTAGTCTGCCAATGCGGGCAGCCGCTCAACACTCGAACAAGGAACACAGTAATGTTACATCCTACCCAATAATATAGCTAAGTCAAATAATATAAAGCAAGATGTTTTCAGTTAAGCTAATATTGAAAATGTAAGCAATATTAAATTATATGAAGGATAATATGCATGAAATATACATTATCTGCGTTGGGCCACATTCAGGGGGCACGACCCCTCAAGGAAGGTTCCTTGATGTTGGTGAGGGGCTCTTGATTTAGGGAATTGGATCTGTGCTCCAGTTCCCCGAATTAAGCCTGAATGCCTTCCACATCCCCCCCTAGGCGCTGTATAATCCTCCGGGTTTAGCGCTTCCCCCTTGATTATAATAATAATCAGGGGGCACGAAAATCTGATCTGTTTCTCAGTCGGGCTTTGGCCAGCCTGGCTGTTGTGGATCGTACGTTTAACTGCTTGTGGCCAGCAGTAACAGCCTGGTTGATCAGGTTTTGATCCACCAAGAGGCCTGGTTTGGGACCAGGCCGCCAGGGCGTTAACCCCCTTGAAACATTCTTCAGGTATCCTTCAGGGAGACTGGCAGGTTTCATGGGATGGTAAAACAAGTGCCCGTTGAAGTTCACTGTTAATAAATGCAAGACCATGTAAGTTGTGGAAGGAGAGACTGTGCTGGAGGTAACAGTGAAGACTGGAAAAAAAATACAAGGATAGATTATGGAAAACTATCTGTGAATAAACATCTCACAAAACAAACTTCTAAAATAAACACTTCGAATTTATGACTCTGAGAGTCTTTGTAAAGCTGGTGAATCTTAGAGTAGCCTTCAGTACTTTCAATAAAGAATTCTTTATGACTTCTTACACAGTGTCTGTCAGACATCGTGTAAGAAGTCTCCCTCGCTTATTTACTGGTTTCCTCGTTCTTTTGTGTTGGTGTGACTTTGTAAATGATCCAAGTCGGACCGAAACGTCGTCGTCAGCTTCTCCTGTGTGCGGGTTATTTGTTTAATGCCTATCAGACCCATAATATATTTCTTGAGTCATTTGGTGTAAAAAACTTGCATCAGTTTTAATCTGTTATCGATAATGCTAAACAAAGACAATTGTTTTTTTAGAGTGTTGATGGACACATGTATACCACTAACATGTGTTATTAATTAATTGTCGAATCCAAGGTTGACGGACTGGTTACTTCACTACTACACCTGCTGCCTCTGTATTTGACTGAAGAAGCCGGGTGGACCGGTAAGCCAGTGGAAGGCCTCGGTCAGCTGACCAAAAGCTCCAGTTGCTGGTCATCATATGACTGAGACCCGCGTCAGGAAACACTTATCCTGTTTCCTGACAAACCTTACCTAACCTAACCTGAAGAAACCTCATGTGTAAGCGATACGTTGAAACAGTAAAGATACCTAACTGTTGCACATGTGTCTTGCTCATCACCATTTGGAGAAATTGAAAAAAAAATTTTTTAACCCCGCTAGAAGGGTAATAAACACTTTTTGGAAAAATAGCAAAATAATACAAAATTCTTATTATTTTGCCCCTTATTTTGTCCTTCCCAAAAAAAGCAAATTCTAGTTTTTGTGACTAAAAATAATGAAACAAACTCTTTGTGTGTTAGAATGTTTATAAATTACCAAATATAAATTCTCTTATAATTTTGTACCAAATAATGAAAAATAACTTCTGTTTGTACTGTATTTAGAGTGAAGTTTTGATAAATGAGACACTTGTGCAATATTTAGGAATCCTTAATCTGGAAACATTTCGCCACGCAATGTCTTCTTCAGTCCAGTGCAGAGAAAGGTGGAAGATGAGGTAATCAGTCCCCCAGCCTCGAGTCGATGTGTTCTGTCCATCAATTTTGACGAAAGTGCAGCATATCCACGGAGCTGTGGCTTATATACTGATGACAGAGGAGATGAAGCAGCGGTAGGCAGAGTCACCAATGGACAAAACCAGTAGTGGAAGTAAGTTGTGTCTATAGGTTAGACAAATCTTTAGAAATCCCTGCATCAGGATCCAAAGATGTTGGGAGTTTTAATTGAAAGGAATCCGAACTTAATAACTTTTGTAATAATGTTGGTAAAATTACCGACAATATGTTAGGTAAAAGGACACAAGTCCAACTAATGCGACATTTTACTGTGGCAACGTTTGTCAAGCTGTTTGTAACGGCTTGACAAAGCTCCTGGAGAGCGAAACGTTAGGGCCTCCTGAGCATAATATAAATGAGGTTGACCACGTTCTCCTTGAGGACGAGTTGGTTCTAAGGAATGAGTGGGGTTTAAATCCATGGCAAGAGAGTGGTAAAACTCACAGGCCATTGAATGTTAAGACTCATTTACCATGGGTTCACCCCTCAAGGGAGGTTCCTTGACGCTAGTGAGGGGCTCTTGATCTTGGGAATTGGATCTGTGCTCCAGTTCCCTGAATTAAGCCTGAATATCTTCCATCTCCCTCCCCCCACAGGCAATGTATAATGCTACGGGTTTAGCGCTTTCCCTTAATCATAATAATTACCAAACCCCACCCGTTAATTGTTATTACGATTTCGTGAGTAATGGTGGTATTGCTAAAATAAGTAACACAGCACCAGTCTCAACACAGCACCAGTCTCAACACAGCACCAGTCTCAACACAGCACCAGTCTCAACATAGCACCAGTCTCAACACAGCACCAGTCTCAACATAGCACCAGTCCCAACACAGCACCAGTCCCAACACAGCACCAGTCTCAACACAGCACCAGTCTCAACATAGCACCAGTCCCAACACAGCACCAGTCTCAACATAGCACCAGTCCCAACATAGTACCAGTCTCAACACAGCACCAGTCTCAACACAGCACCAGTCCCAACACAGCACCAGTCCCAACACACCACCAGTCCCAACACAGCACCAGTCCCAACACAGCACCAGTCCCAACACAGAACCAGTCCCAACACAGCACCAGTCCCAACACAGAACCAGTCTCAACACAGCACCAGTCTCAACACAGCACCAGTCTCAACACAGCACCAGTCCCAACACAGAACCAGTCTCAACACAGCACCAGTCCCAACACAGAACCAGTCCCAACACAGCACCAGTCCCAACACAGAACCAGTCTCAACACAGCACCAGTCCCAACACAGAACCAGTCTCAACACAGCACCAGTCCCAACACAGAACCAGTCCCAACACAGCACCAGTCCCAACACAGAACCAGTCTCAACACAGCACCAGTCCCAACACAGAACCAGTCTCAACACAGCACCAGTCCCAACACAGAACCAGTCTCAACACAGCACCAGTCCCAACACAGAACCAGTCTCAACACAGCACCAGTCTCAACACAGAACCAGTCTCAACACAGAACCAGTCCCAACACAGAACCAGTCCCAACACAGAACCAGTCTCAACACAGCACCAGTCTCAACACAGAACCAGTCCCAACACAGCACCAGTCCCAACACAGCACCAGTCCCAACACAGAACCAGTCTCAACACAGTACCAGTCCCAACACAGAACCAGTCCCAACACAGCACCAGTCCCAACACAGAACCAGTCTCAACAAAGCACCAGTCCCAACACAGCACCAGTCTCAACACAGCACCAGTCCCAACACAGAACCAGTCTCAACACAGCACCAGTCTCAACACAGCACCAGTCTCAACACAGCACCAGTCCCAACACAGAACCAGTCTCAACACAGCACCAGTCTCAACACAGCACCAGTCTCAACACAGCACCAGTCTCAACACAGCACCAGTCCCAACACAGCACCAGTCTCAACACAGCACCAGTCTCAACACAGCACCAGTCCCAACACAGCACCAATCCCAACACAGCACCAGTCCCAACACAGAACCAGTCTCAACACAGCACCAGTCCCAACACAGAACCAGTCTCAACACAGCACCAGTCTCAACACAGCACCAGTCCCAACACAGCACCAGTCTCAACACAGCACCAGTCCCAACACAGCACCAGTCTCAACACAGCACCAGTCTCAACACAGCACCAGTCTCAACACAGCACCAGTCCCAACACAGCACCAGTCTCAACACAGCACCAGTCTCAACACAGCACCAGTCTCAACACAGCACCAGTCCCAACACAGCACCAGTCTCAACACAGCACCAGTCTCAACACAGCACCAGTCTCAACACAGCACCAGTCTCAACACAGCACCAGTCCCAACACAGCACCAGTCCCAACACAGCACCAGTCCCAACACAGCACCAGTCTCAACACAGCACCAGTCCCAACACAGAACCAGTCTCAACACAGCACCAGTCTCAACACAGCACCAGTCTCAACACAGCACCAGTCCCAACACAGCACCAGTCTCAACACAGCACCAGTCCCAACACAGAACCAGTCTCAACACAGCACCAGTCTCAACACAGCACCAGTCCCAACACAGCACCAGTCCCAACACAGCACCAGTCCCAACACAGCACCAGTCTCAACACAGCACCAGTCTCAACACAGCACCAGTCTCAACACAGCACCAGTCCCAACACAGCACCAGTCTCAACACAGCACCAGTCTCAACACAGCACCAGTCTCAACACAGCACCAGTCTCAACACAGCACCAGTCTCAACACAGCACCAGTCCCAACACAGAACCAGTCCCAACACAGAACCAGTCTCAGCACAGCATCTATCTCAACACAGCACCAGTCTCAACACAGAACCAGTCTCAACACAGAACCAGTCTCAACACAGCACCAGTCTCAACACAGCACCAGTCTCAACACAGCACCAGTCTCAACACAGCACCAGTCCCAACACAGAACCAGTCCCAACACAGAACCAGTCTCAGCACAGCATCTATCTCAACACAGCACCAGTCTCAACACAGAACCAGTCTCAACACAGAACCAGTCTCAACACAGCACCAGTCTCAACACAGCACCAGTCTCAACACAGAACCAGTCTCAACACAGCACCAGTCTCAACACAGAACCAGTCTCAACACAGCACCAGTCTCAACACAGCACCAGTCTCAACACAGCACCAGTCCCAACACAGCACCAGTCCCAACACAGAACCAGTCTCAACACAGCACCAGTCTCAACACAGCACTAGGAGCACCACAACCAACACTGTGCTAAAGGAACTTCATCTCAACCTCCAGCACCTCGCAATTCTATCCTCTGAACATTTTTAAGCACTTTGCATAACATGTAGATGGTTCATGTCAATGCGCTGCTTATTATGAGTCTAAATGTAGGTTATTGATTGATGGCAGTTCAGACAACAATGTGCGACATACTGATGCTCCAGTAGGTTGATCGAGTTATACACAAATAACTCGCACTTACGACGACGTTTCGATCGATCCATTTACGAAGTACATCACTCTTTTGTGTTAGTGTGACTTTGTAAATGGTCCAAGTCGGACGGAAGCGTCGTCGGAGCTTCTCTCTCTCTCCTGTGTGCGGGTTATCTGCGTATTGTTCTAGTCACGGTATTGTGCTTTTTTCTTCTCGAGTTGGTCTGTGTTGCTGTTATGATTACTAAATAATCCACTTGAACTCTCAGAGTCAACATTGGATCATCTGTGTTTCAAACAAGTTCTGTATCTGGTACCACTTTCTTTGCGAGGTCTTTTCTTTTTTCTTTTCTTGATTCTTATGTAGCTCATGTCTGTATTCATCCGTCAAAACAACCTCATGCAGTGAGATCCAGTGTAATTTCTTGTGGCTGAGAAGGTGCCTGAATGCATTCAGGAATTACAACATTATTTTTGGGCATTCTCCATTGGGAAGTGGATTATTATTATAATCAAGGGGGAAGCGCTAAACCCGGAGGATTATACAGCGCCTGGGGGGGGGATGTGGAAGGCATTCAGGCTTAATTCGGGGAACTGGAGCACAGATCCAATTCCCTAAATCAAGAGCCCCTCACCAACATCAAGGAACCTTCCTTGAGGGGATTGGGAAGTGGAAAGGAATTCTTCCTCCGTAAGCCATGCGTGTCGTAAGAGGCGACTAAAATGCCGGGAGCAAGAGGAAAGTAACCCCTTCTCCTATATAAATTTCTACGTGTTGGAATGTGAGCAGGGTAATAGTGAAGGGATTCAGGGAAACCGGTTATTTTTATATAGTCGGACTTGAGTCCTGGAAATGGGAAGTACAATGTTGCCTGCACTTTAAAGGAGGGGTTCGGGATATTGACAGTTTGGAGGGATATGTTGTGTATCTTTATACGTATATGATTCTAAACTGTTGTGTTCTGAGCACCTCTGCAAGAAAGTGATTATGTGTGAGTGTGGAGAAAATGTTGAATGATGATGAAAGTATTTTCTTTTTGGGGATTTTTTTTTATTTTTGGGTCACCCTGCCTCGGTGGGAGACGGCCGACTTGTTAAAAAAAATAAAAACAGCTTTGGTTTTTCTTTTTGGGTCACCCTGCCTCGGTAGGAGACGGCCGGTGCGTTAAAAAAAAGTTGTGCACACTTTTTTGTTAGACATTTACCGCTTTTGTGTTTCCATGAAACCTATGCAGCTTGGGGTAATATAAAAAAACGGGATAAGAAAATTTTTTTTTTTTTACCTCGAGCAGGGTTGCGGTGACTAATTTAAAAATATCTATTCAGAAATGTTTGGAGCTGTTAAGGAAAGTATCTGGTGACATAGATAATTGGTTCAGATAACCGACAGGTTGATGATCTACACCTCGGTATCTCTGAAAACGTTTCGCCAACCAGTGGCTTGATCAGTTCTCTGTATTAGACTGAGAAAGTCACTGGTTTGTGAAATGTTTCCACAATAAAGATAGCCAAGTGTTGCACATGTGTCTAGTTTATCTGGTTATCGTAGTGATGATAAACTTAGATATATATGTCTGAAAGAAAAACTTAAAGCAGTGTGACAGAATCATCTGATATGTGACAACTTAAATGGTAGTTTTTTCCTTCGCGTTTACTCATTAACACTGGACAAGCACCTAAAGTCGGTATCTGACCAGCCGGGCTGTGGTTCGTACATTGGATTGCGTGCAGTCAGCAGTAATAGCCTGGTTGATCAGGCCCTGATCCACCATGAGGCCTGGTCACAGACCGGGCCGCTGTTTGTAAACAAACCTCCAAGAAACCATATGTACACCAACATATGTACACTAACATATGTACACCAACATATGTACACCGTATGTACACCAACATATGTACACCAACATTTATACACCATATGTGCACCAACATATGTGCACTAACATGATGTGTACACCAAGATGATATGTACACCAACATGATATTTACACCAACATATGTACACCAACATATGTACACTAACATGATGTGTACACCAACATGATATGTACACCAACATATGTACACTAACATGATGTGTACACCAAGAAGATATGGGGGAGACAACAAACTCTAACACCAAGCACACACAAAATGGTTTGGTTAAAACAGTGATAAATAATGGACATGTTTCTGTTTACTCTAACATAACCCTCTATGTTTTTATCTCGCTCTATAGTATAGAGTGAGGTAAGCAAGCAATAAACCGCCCAGTAATAAAAATAAACCTTTCTCTTAATAAGATACATAGAGCAGATATGTGAAGTCAGTGTATAGAGTCACATTTTCTGCTCTATGTATCTTATTTAAGAAAATTATTTACTTTAATTACTGGTCAGTTTACCAATATTACAATAATTTTAAGAGCGGTTTATTGCTTGCTTACCTTCCTGTACACTTACCTTCCTGTACACTTACCTTCCTGTACACTTACCAAGTGTACACTTACCTTCCTGTACACTTACCAAGTGTACATAAATGGTTCAGAGAACCCACACGTCTAACATGTCTAATTTATCTATTTATCGAGTCACTATATGTACGCTAACCTTATTACTATTATTCCCCCCTCCCCTCCCCTCCACCCCTCCACCCCTCCCCTCCACCCCTTCCCTCCACTGCTCCCCTCCACCCCTCCCCTCCACCCCTCCCCTCCACCCCTTTCCTCCACTGCTCCCCTCCACCCCTCCCCTCCACCCCTCCTCTCCACTCCTCCCCTCCACCCCTCCCCTCCCCTCCACCCCTTCCCTCCACCCATCCCCTCCCCTCCACCCCTCCCCTCCCCTCCACCCCTCCTCTCCACCCCTGGTCTAGTGGCTAACGCGACGGGCTGGAGTTTTGAGACTCTATGACCGCGGGTTCAATCCCGGCCGGGGGTATGGTTCACCCCTTCCCTCCACTCCTCCCGTCCACCCCTCCCCTCCCCTCCACCCCTTCACTCCACCCCTCCCCTCCCCCACCCCTCCCCCTCCCAGGACGAACACCAGTATACTGGACAAAAATTGGCTTTTAAGTTGTATTTTAAACTATCTTATAAATGCCTTAAGATAATCACCTATAAATTGAAAAAAAAAACGTGACCATATTTTCCCCATTGTAAAAAAAATGACCAATAAAATAATATTGTAATGTAAACATTCGAAAAAATAATCACAATATAATTTCATATGTTTTTCTTGTGGATTATTTCATTACTAATTTCTCAAATTCAGTTTTACGTATTTCATTATAAGTACCTTTGATGAGTTGCCAGAGTGTTTCTACTCCCGGAGCCCGGCCATGGGCCAGGCTCGTCTGGTGGTTGGGCAACCTCATGTAGCTTTTACGTCTTCAGTCTTCCATCTGTAAACCCTAATTATGGTTAATTATGTTTAATTTACAGTTTTCATTCCATTTTTCATAAGCGTAAGTCAAGTTTCCGTTTAAATGTTGAAAAATAATGTAAAATATTGACAAGTTGATGATTAAGACACATGTGCAACAGTTTCGCCTACACAGTAGACTTCTTCAGTCAGATACAGAGGCAGCAGGTTTAGTAACGAAATGAAAATGATGCAATCAGTCCATTAACCTTGGAGAAATAATATTTAAGGTGGTCAGTCCCTCAGCCTGAAGAAGAGTTCAGCTTCCTGAGGCTGAACTCTGAAGAGGACTACTGTGTACCAGAAACATTTTAACAATAAAGATACCCAGCTTCTGTTTAAATGTTTTAATTACTAAAACAACCTAACAGATTCCCAAGGTTTGCAAAAAAGAAAGTGTTGCGAATTTCGCAGTAATGTTTGAACAACAGATGTATGATCCAAGTGTTTGAACAACAGATGTATGATCCAAGTGTTTGAACAACAGATGTATGATCCAAGTGTTTGAACAACAGATGTATGATCCAAGTGTTTGAACAACAGATGTATGATCCAAGTGTTTGAACAACAGATGTATGATCCAAGTGTTTGAACAACAGATGTATGATCCAAGTGTTTGAACAACAGATGTATGATCCAAGTGTTTGAGCAACAGATGTATGATCCAAGTGTTTGAACAACAGATGCATGATCCAAGTGTTTGAACAACAGAAGTATGATCCAAGTGTTTGAACAACAGATGTATGATCCAAGTGTTTGAGCAACAGATGTATGATCAAAGTGTTTGAACAACAGATGTATGATCCAAGTGTTTGAACAACAGACGTATGATCCAAGTGTTTGAACAACAGATGTATGATCCAAGTGTTTGAACAACAGATGTATGATCCAAGTGTTTGAACAACAGACGTATGATCCAAGTGTTTGAACAACAGATGTATGATCCAAGTGTTTGAACAACAGACGTATGATCCAAGTGTTTGAACAACAGATGTATGATCCAAGTGTTTGAGCAACAGATGTATGATCCAAGTGTTTGAGCAACAGATGTATGATCCAAGTGTTTGAGCAACAGATGTATGATCCAAGTGTTTGAACAGCAGATGTATGATCCAAGTGTTTGAGCAACAGACGTACGACTAAAGTGTTTGAACAACAGATCCAAGTGTTTGAACAACAGATGTATGATCCAAGTGTTTGAGCAACAGACGTATTATCCAAGTGTTTGAACAGCAGATGTATGATCCAAGTGTTTGAACAACAGACAAGTGTTTGAACAGCGTACGACTAAAGTGTTTTAACAACAGATCCAAGTGTTTGAACAACAGATGTATGATCCAAGTGTTTGAGCAACAGACGTATGATCCAAGTGTTTGAACAGTAGATGTATGATCCAAGTGTTTGAGCAACAGACGTACGACTAAAGTGTTTGAACAACAGACGTATGATCCAAGTGTTTGAACAACAGACGTATGATCCAAGTGTTTGAACAGCAGATGTATGATCCAAGTGTTTGAACAGCAGATGTATGATCCAAGTGTTTGAACAACAGACGTATGATCCAAGTGTTTGAACAGCAGATGTATGATCCAAGTGTTTGAACAACAGACGTATGATCCAAGTGTTTGAACAGCAGATGTATGATCCAAGTGTTTGAACAACAGACGTATTATCCAAGTGTTTGAACAGCAGATGTATGATCCAAGTGTTCGAACAACAGACGTATTATCCAAGTGTTTGAACAGCAGATGTATGATCCAAGTGTTTGAACAGCAGATGTATGATCCAAGTGTTTGAACAACAGACGTATGATCCAAGTGTTTGAACAGCAGATGTATGATCCAAGTGTTTGAACAACAGACGTATTATCCAAGTGTTTGAACAGCAGATGTATGATCCAAGTGTTCGAACAACAGACGTATTATCCAAGTGTTTGAACAGCAGATGTATGATCCAAGTGTTTGAACAACAGACGTATTATCCAAGTGTTTGAACAGCAGATGTATGATCCAAGTGTTTGAACAACAGACGTATGATCCAAGTGTTTGAACAACGGACGTACGACTAAAAGTGTTTGAACAACAGACGTACGACTAAAGTGCTTGAACAACAGACGTATGATCCAAGTGTTTGAACAACAGACGTACGACTAACGTGTTTGAACAACAGACGTACGACTCAAGTGTTTATTGCTAAGAGAAGGGGGTGAGGAGATAGATGCTACCTCAGTCTCCCCACCCCCGCCCAGCTCGAGGAAATGGGGTTGGGGTCCTTGGGTTCTCCGGGTGAGATCCTTGGGTTCCTCCCCCTGGTAGGGTCCCTTCCCCGGGTTGGGTCCCTCCCCGGGTGGGGTCCCTCCCATAGGTGGGGCCCTTCCCTGGTGGGGTCTCTAGGTTCTTCCCGAGTGAGGTTCCTCTCTCTGGTGGGATCCCTCTCCCTGGTGGGGTCCTTCCCCCTGGTGGGGTCCCTCCCCCTGGTGGGGTCCTTCCCCCTGGTGGGGTCCCTCCCCCTGATGGGGTCCCTCCCCCTGGTGGGGTCCCTCCCCCTGGTGGGGTCCCTCCGCCTGGTGGGGTCCCTCCCCCTGGTGGGATCATTCCCCTTGGTGGGATCCCTCCCATTGGTGGGATCCCTCCCATTGGTGGGATCCCTCCCCCTGGTGGAGTCCCTTCCCCTGGTGGGATCCCTCCCCCTGGTGGGATCCCTCCCCCTGGTGGGATTCCTCCCCCTGGTGGGGTGGTCCCCAACAGCGACCTTGCGCAGGGCCAAGGTCACTCCAGCTGGTCTCATTATGTGGCTGGTCCCTGGCCGGCCTAGTACCAGCTGGCTGCCACCTGCTTACTGGCTTACCCTGCAGCACCGCCACCACCACTACCACCACCACCACCACCACCACCACCACCACCACCACCACCACCGCCGCCGCCGCCGCCGCCGCCGCCGCCGCCGCCGCCGCCGCCGCCACCACCACCACCACTACTACCACCACCACCACCACCACCACCACCACCACCACTACCACCACCACCACCTGCACCACTGCCACCCCCAATTGCACCACCATCACCACCTGTACCACTACCACCTACACAACCACCTGCACCACAACCAACACCACCACCACATCTGCACCACTACCATCTACACCATCACACCTGCACCATCACCTGCACCACCACCACCTGCATTACCACCACCTGCAGGAACCATCAACACCTGCACCAGCATCAACACCTGCACCACCACCACCTGCACCACTACCACCACCTGCACCACTACCACCACCTACACGCCACCACTACCTGTACCACCACCTAACACCACCAGCAAGCACTACCACCACACCTGCAAGCAACACCACCAGCAAGAAAACAACACCACCTGAAGCACCACCAAGACAAACAACACCACCAGCAAGACAAACAACACCACCAGCAAGACAACACTACCAGTAAAACAAACAACACCACCAGAAAGACAAACACCACCACCAGCAAGACAACACCAGCAAGACAAACAACACCACCAGCAAGACAAAACTACCAGTAAAACAAACAACACCACCAGAAAGACAACACCACCAGCAAGACAAACAACACCACCAGCAAGACAAGCAACACCACCAGCAAGACAAACAACACCACCAGCAAGACAAACAACACCACCAGCAAGACAAACAACACCACCAGCAAGACAACACCACCAGCAAGACAGACAACACCACCAGCAAGACAGACATCACCACCAGCAAGACAACACCACCAGCAAGACAACACCACCAGCAAGACAGACAACACCACCAGCAAGACAAACAACACCACCAGCAAGACAAATAACACCACCAGCAAGACAAACAACACCACCAGCAAGACAAACAACACCACCAGCAAGACAAATAACACCACCAGCAAGACAAACAACACCACCAGCAAGACAAATAACACCACCAGCAAGACAAACAACACCACCAGCAAGACAAACAACACCACCAGCAAGACAAACAACACCACCAGCAAGACAAACAACACCACCAGCAAGACAAACAACACCACCAGCAAGACACCACCACAGACACCACCAGCAAGACAAACAACACCACCAGCAAGACAAACAACACCACCAGCAAGACAAACAACACCACCAGCAAGACAAACAACACCACCAGCAAGACAAACAACACCACCAGCAAGACAAACAACACCACCAGCAAGACAAACACCACCACCATCAACACCAACACCACCACCAGCAAGATAAACAACACCACCAGAAAGACAAACAACACCACCAGCAAGATAAACAACACCACCAGAAAGACAAACAACACCACCAGCAAGATAAACAACACCACCAGCAAGACAAACAAACACCACCAACAACACCACCACAAGACAAACAACACCACCAGCAAGACAAATAACACCACCAGCAAGACAAACAACACCACCAGCAAGACAAACAACACCACCAGCAAGACAAACAACACCACCAGCAAGACAAACAACACCACCAGCAAGACAAACAACACCACCAGCAAGACAAACAACACCAGCAAGACCAGACAAACAACACCAGCAAGGCAAACAACACCACCAGCAAGACAAACAACACCACCAGCAAGGCAAACAACACCACCAGCAAGACAAATAACACCACCAGCAAGACAAACAACACCACCAGCAAGACAAACAACTCCACCAGCAAGACAAACACCAACAACCACCAGCAAGACAAACAACACCACCAGCAAGACAAACAACACCACCAGCAAGTCAAAGAACACCACCAGCAAGACAAATAACACCACCAGCAAGACAAACAACACCACCAGAAAGACAAACAACACCACCAGCAAGATAAACAACACCACCAGAAAGACAAACAACACCACCAGCAAGACAAATAACACCACCAGCAAGACAAACAACACCACCAGCAAGACAACACCACCAGCAAGACAGACAACACCACCATCAAGACAAACACCACCACCAGCAAGACAAACAACACCACCAGCAAGATAAACAACTCCACCAGAAAGACAAACAACACCACCAGCAAGACAAATAACACCACCAGCAAGATAAACAACACCACCAGCAAGATAAACAACACCACCAGCAAGACAAATAACACCACCAGCAAGACAAACAACACCACCAGCAAGACAACACCACCAGCAAGACAAATAACACCACCAGCAAGACAAATAACACCACCAGCAAGACAACACCACCAGCAAGACAAATAACACCACCAGCAAGACAAACAACACCACCAGCAAGACAAACAACACCACCAGCAAGACAAACAACACCACCAGCAAGACAAACAACACCACCAGCAAGACACCAACAACAAACCACCAGCAAGACAAACAACACCACCAGCAAGGCAAACAACACCACCAGCAAGATAAACAACACCACCAGCAAGATAAACAACACCACCAGCAAGACAAATAACACCACCAGCAAGACAAACAACACCACCAGCAAGACAAACAACACCACCAGCAAGACAAACAACACCACCAGCAAGACAAACAACACCACCAGCAAGACAAACAACACCACCAGCAAGACAAACAACTCCACCAGCAAGACAAACAACACCACCAGCAAGACAAACAACACCACCAGCAAGACAAACAACACCACCAGCAAGACAAACAACACCACCAGCAAGACAAACAACTCCACCAGCAAGACAAACAACACCACCAGCAAGACAAATAACACCACCAGCAAGACAAACAACACCACCAGCAAGACAAACAACTCCACCAGCAAGACAAACAACTCCACCAGCAAGACAAACAACTCCACCAGCAAGACAAATAACACCACCAGCAAGACAAACAACACCACCAGCAAGACAAATAACACCACCAGCAAGACAAACAACTCCACCAGCAAGACAAACAACAAGACCACCAGCAAGACAAACAACACCACCAGAAAGACAACACCACCAGCAAGACAAACAACACCACCAGCAAGACAAACAACACCACCAGCAAGACAAACAACACCACCAGCAAGACAAACAACACCACCAGCAAGACAAACAACACCACCAGCAAGACAAACAACACCACCAGCAAGACAAATAACACCACCAGCAAGACAAACAACACCACCAGCAAGACAAACAACACCACCAGCAAGACAAACAACACCACCAGCAAGACAAATAACACCACCAGCAAGACAAACAACACCACCAGCAAGACAACACCACCAGCAAGACAAACAACACCACCAGCAAGACAAACAACACCACCAGCAAGACAAACAACACCACCAGCAAGACAAATAACACCACCAGCAAGACAAATAACACCACCAGCAAGACAAACAACACCACCAGCAAGACAAACAACACCACCAGCAAGACAAACAACTCCACCAGCAAGACAAACAACTCCACCAGCAAGACAAATAACACCACCAGCAAGACAAATAACACCACCAGCAAGACAAACAACACCAGCAAGATAAATAACACCACCAGCAAGACAAGACAAATAACACCACCAGCAAGACAAACAACACCAGCAAGACAAATAACACCACCAGCAAGACAAACAACTCCACCAGCAAGACAAACAACACCACCAGCAAGACAAACAACTCCACCAGCAAGACAAACAACTCCAGCAAGACAAACACCACCACCAGCAAGATAAACAACACCACCAGCAAGATAAACAACACCACCAGAAAGACAAACACCACCACCAGCAAGACAAATAACACCACCAGCAAGACAAACAACACCACCAGCAAGACAAACAACACCACCAGCAAGACAGACAACACCACCATCAAGACACAAACAACCACCAGCAAGACAAACAACACCACCAGCAAGACAAATAACACCACCAGCAAGACAAACAACACCACCAGCAAGACAAACAACACCACCAGCAAGACAAACAACACCACCAGCAAGACAAACAACAAACAACACCACCTTCAAGACAAACACCACCACCAGCAAGACAAACAACACCACCAGCAAGATAAACAACTCCACCAGAAAGACAAACAACACCACCAGCAAGACAAATAACACCACCAGCAAGATAAACAACACCACCAGCAAGGCAAACCACACCAAGAGCAAGATAAACAACAACAAGACAAACAACACCACCAGCAAGACAAATACCACCAGCAAGATAAACAACACCACCAGAAAGACAAACAACACCACCAGCAAGATAAACAACACCACCAGAAAGACAAACAACACCACCAGCAAGACAAATAACACCACCAGCAAGACAAACAACTCCACCAGCAAGACAGACAACACCACCAGCAAGACAAACAACACCACCAGCAAGATAAACAACACCACCAGCAAGACAAAAACACTCCACCAGCAAGACAAACACTCCACCAGCAAGACAAATAACACCACCAGCAAGACAAATAACTCCACCAGCAAGACAAAGAACACCACCAGCAAGACAAACAAACCACCAGCAAGACAAACAACAAACACCACCAGCAAGACAAACAACTCCACCAGCAAGACAAACAACACCACCAGCAAGACAAACAACTCCACCAGCAAGACAAATAACACCACCAGCAAGACAAACAACACCACCAGCAAGACAAATAACACCACCAGCAAGACAAACAACACCACCAGCAAGACAAACAACACCACCAGCAAGACAAACAACACCACCAGCAAGACAAACAACACCACCAGCAAGACAAACAACACCACCAGCAAGACAAACAACACCACCAGCAAGACAAACAACACCACCAGCAAGACAAACAACACCACCAGCAAGACAAACAACACCACCAGCAAGACAAACAACACCACCAGCAAGACAAATAACACCACCAGCAAGACAAATAACACCACCAGCAAGACAGACAACACCACAAACAACACCACCAGCAAGACAAACAACTCCACCAGCACAAACAACACCAGCACAAACAACACCACCAGCAAGACAAACAACACCACCAGCAAGACAAACAACACCACCAGCAAGACAAACAACACCACCAGCAAGACAAACAACACCACCAGCAAGACAAACAACACCACCAGCAAGACAAATAACACCACCAGCAAGACAAACAACACCACCAGCAAGACAAACAACACCACCAGCAAGACAAATAACACCACCAGCAAGACAAACAACACCACCAGCAAGACAAACAACACCACCAGCAAGACAAACAACACCACCAGCAAGACAAACAACACCACCAGCAAGCAACAAACAACACCACCACAAACTCCACCAGCACCACCAGCAAGACAAACAACACCACCAGCAAGACAAACAACACCACCAGCAAGCAAGACAAACAACACCACCAGCAAGACAAATAACACCACCAGCAAGACAAACAACACCACCAGCAAGACAAATAACACCACCAGCAAGACAAACAACACCACCAGCAAGACAAACAACACCACCAGCAAGACAAACAACACCACCAGCAAGACAAACAACACCACCAGCAAGACAAACAACACCACCAGCAAGACAAACAACACCACCAGCAAGACAAAAAACACCACCAGCAAGACAAACAACACCACCAGCAAGACAAACAACTCCACCAGCAAGACAAACAACTCCACCAGCAAGACAAACAACTCCACCAGCAAGACAAACAACTCCACCAGCAAGACAAACAACTCCACCAGCAAGACAAACAACTCCACCAGCAAGACAAACAACTCCACCAGCAAGACAAACAACACCACCAGCAAGACAAACAACAACACCAGCAAGACAAACAACACCACCAGCAAGACAAACAACTCCACCAGCAAGACAAACAACTCCACCAGCAAGACAAACAACACCACCAGCAAGACAAACAACACCACCAGCAAGACAAACAACACCACCAGCAAGACAAACAACACCACCAGCAAGACAAACAACACCACCAGCAAGACAAACAACACCACCAGCAAGACAAACAACACCACCAGCAAGACAAATAACACCACCAGCAAGACAAACAACACCACCAGCAAGACAAACAACACCACCAGCAAGACAAACAACACCACCAGCAAGACAAACAACACCACCAGCAAGACAAACAACACCACCAGCAAGACAAACAACACCACCAGCAAGACAAACAACTCCACCAGCAAGACAAATAACACCACCAGCAAGACAAACAACACCACCAGCAAGACAAACAACACCACCAGCAAGACAAACAACACCACCAGCAAGACAAATAACACCACCAGCAAGACAAATAACACCACCAGCAAGACAAACAACACCACCAGCAAGACAAATAACACCACCAGCAAGACAAACAACTCCACCAGCAAGACAAATAACACCACCAGCAAGACAAACAACTCCACCAGCAAGACAAATAACACCACCAGCAAGACAAACAACACCACCAGCAAGACAAACAACACCACCAGCAAGACAAACAACTCCACCAGCAAGACAAACAACTCCACCAGCAAGACACCACCAGCAAACAAATAACTCCACCAGCAAGACAAACAACACCACCAGCAAGACAAACAACACCACCAGCAAGACAAACAACACCACCAGCAAGACAAACAACACCACCAGCAAGACAAACAACACCACCAGGAAGACAAACAACACCACCAGCAAGACAAACAACTCCACCAGCAAGACAAACAACACCACCAGCAAGACAAACAACACCACCAGCAAGACAAACAACACCACCAGCAAGACAAACAACACCACCAGCAAGACAAACAACACCACCAGCAAGACAAATAACACCACCAGCAAGACAAACAACACCACCAGCAAGACAAACAACACCACCAGCAAGACAAACAACACCACCAGCAAGACAAACAACACCACCAGCAAGACAAACAACACCACCAGCAAGACAAACAACACCACCAGCAAGACAAACAACACCACCAGCAAGACAAACAACACCACCAGCAAGACAAATAACACCACCAGCAAGACAAACAACACCACCAGCAAGACAAATAACACCACCAGCAAGACAAATAACACCACCAGCAAGAAAAACAACTCCACCAGCAAGACATACATCACCACCAGCAAGACAAACAACACCACCAGCAAGACAAACAACACCACCAGCAAGACAAACAACACCACCAGCAAGACAAACAACACCAGCAAGACAAACAACTCCACCAGCAAGACAAATAACACCACCAGCAAGACAAATAACACCACCAGCAAGACAAACAACACCACCAGCAAGACAAACAACTCCACCAGCAAGACAAACAACACCACCAGCAAGACAAATAACACCACCAGCAAGACAAACAACACCACCAGCAAGACAAACAACACCACCAGCAAGACAAACAACACCACCAGCAAGACAAACAACACCACCAGCAAGACAAACAACACCACCAGCAAGACAAACAACACCACCAGCAAGACAAACAACACCACCAGCAAGACAAACAACACCACCAGCAAGACAAACAACACCACCAGCAAGACAAACAACACCACCAGCAAGACAAATAACACCACCAGCAAGACAACACCACCACCAGCAAGACAACACCACCACAAGCAAGACAGACATCACCACCAGCAAGACAACACCACCAACAAGACAACACCACCAGCAAGACAACACCACCACCAGCAAGACAACACCACCACCAGCAAGACAGACATCACCACCAGCAAGACAACACCACCAGCAAGACAACACCACCAGCAAGACAACAACACCACCAGCAAGACATACACCACCACCAGCAAGACAAACAACACCACCAGCAAGATAAACAACTCCACCAGAAAGACAAACAACACCACCAGCAAGACAAATAACACCACCAGCAAGACAAACAACACCACCAGCAAGACAAACAACACCACCAGCAAGACAAACAACACCACCAGCAAGACAAATAACACCACCAGCAAGACAAACAACACCACCAGCAAGACAAACAACACCACCAGCAAGACAAACAACACCACCAGCAAGACAAACAACACCACCAGCAAGACAAACAACACCACCAGCAAGACAAACAACACCACCAGCAAGACAAACAACACCACCAGCAAGACAAACAACTCCACCAGCAAGACAAACAACACCACCAGCAAGACAAACAACACCACCAGCAAGACAAACAACACCAGCAAGACAAACAACACCACCAGCAAGACAAACAACACCACCAGCAAGACAAACACCACCAGCAAGACAAACACCACCAGCAAGACAAACAACACCACCAGCAAGACAAACAACACCACCAGCAAGACAAACAACACCACCAGCAAGACAAATAACACCACCAGCAAGACAAACAACACCACCAGCAAGACAAACAACACCACCAGCAAGACAAACAACACCACCAGCAAGACAAATAACACCACCAGCAAGACAAACAACACCACCAGCAAGACAAACAACACCACCAGCAAGACAAACAACACCACCAGCAAGATAAACAACACCACCAGAAAGACAAACACCACCACCAGCAAGACAAATAACACCACCAGCAAGACAAACAACACCACCAGCAAGACAGACAACACCACCATCAAGACAGACAACACCACCTTCAAGACAAACACCACCACCAGCAAGACAAACAACACCACCAGCAAGATAAACAACTCCACCAGAAAGACAAACAACACCACCAGCAAGACAAATAACACCACCAGCAACAAGACAAACAAACACCAGCAAGACCACCAGCAAGACAAACAACACCACCAGCAAGACAAAGAACACCAGCAGCAAGACAAACAACACCACCAGCAAGACAAACAACACCACCAGCAAGACAAACAACACCACCAGCACGAACAACACCACCAGCAAGACCCACAACACCACCAGCAAGACAAACAACACCACCAGCAAGACAAACACCACCAGCAAGACAAACACCACCAGCAAGACAAACAACACCACCAGCAAGACAAACAACACCACCAGCAAGACAAACAACACCACCAGCAAGGCAAACAACACCACCAGCAAGACAAACAACACCACCAGCAAGGCAAACAACACCACCAGCAAGACAAATAACAGCACCAGCAAGACAAACAGCACCACCAGCAAGACAACTCCACCAGCAAGACAAACAACACCACCAACAAGACAAACAAAAGCAAGAAACCACCAGCAAGACAACAACACCACCAGCAAGACATACATCACGACCAGCAAGACAACAACACCACCAGCAAGACAAATAACACCACCAGCAAGACAAACAACACCACCAGCAAGACAAACAACACCACCAGCAAGACAAATAACACCACCAGCAAGACAAACAACACCACCAGCAAGACAAACAACACCACCAGCAAGACAAACAACACCACCAGCAAGACAAACAACACCACCAGCAAGACAAATAACTCCACCAGCAAGACAAACAACTCCACCAGCAAGACAAACAACACCACCAGCAAGACAAACAACTCCACCAGCAAGACAAATAACTCCACCAGCAAGACAAACAACACCACCAGCAAGACAAATAACACCACCAGCAAGACAAACAACACCACCAGCAAGACAAACAACACCACCAGCAAGACAAACAACACCACCAGCAAGACAAACAACTCCACCAGCAAGACAAACAACACCACCAGCAAGACAAACAACACCACCAGCAAGACAAACAACACCACCAGCAAGACAAACAACACCACCAGCAAGACAAACAACACCACCAGCAAGACAAACAACACCAGCAAGACAAACAACACCACCAGCAAGACAAACAACACCACCAGCAAGACAAACAACACCACCAGCAAGACAAACACCACCAGCAAGACAAACAACACCACCAGCAAGACAAACAACACCACCAGCAAGGCAAACAACACCACCAGCAAGACAAACAACACCACCAGCAAGGCAAACAACACCACCAGCAAGACAAACAACACCACCAGCAAGACAACACCACCACCAGCAAGACAAACAAACACCACCTGCAAGACAAACAACACCACCAGCAAGACAAACAACACCACCAGCAAGACAAACAACACCACCAGCAAGACAAACAACACCACCAGCAAGACAAACAACACCACCAGCAAGACAAACAACACCACCAGCAAGACAAACAACACCACCAGCAAGACAAACAACACCACCAGCAAGACAAATAACACCACCAGCAAGACAAACAACACCACCAGCAAGACAAATAACACCAGCAAGACAAACAACACCACCAGCAAGACAAACAACACCACCAGCAAGACAAATAACACCACCAGCAAGACAAACAACTCCACCAGCAAGACAAATAACACCACCAGCGAGACAAACACCACCACCAGCAAGATAAACAACACCACCAGCAAGATAAACAACACCACCAGAAAGACAAACACCACCACCAGCAAGACAAATAACACCACCAGCAAGACAAACAACACCACCAGCAAGACAAACAACACCACCAGCAAGACAAACAACACCACCAGCAAGACAAACAACACCACCAGCAAGACAAACAACACCACCAGCAAGACAAACAACACCACCAGCAAGACAAATAACACCACCAGCAAGACAAACAAAACCAACACCACCAGCAAGACAAACAACACCACCAGCAAGACAAATAACACCACCAGCAAGACAAACAACACCACCAGCAAGACAAACAACTCCACCAGCAAGACAAACAACACCACCAGCAAGACAAACAACTCCACCAGCAAGACAAACAACACCACCAGCAAGACAAACAACACCACCAGCAAGACAAACAACACCACCAGCAAGACAAACAACACCACCAGCAAGACAAATAACACCACCAGCAAGACAAATAACACCACCAGCAAGACAGACATCACCACCAGCAAGACAGACAACGCCACCAGCAAGACAAATAACACCACCAGCAAGACAAACAACACCACCAGCAAGACAAACAACACCACCAGCAAGACAGACAACACCACCATCAAGACAGACAACACCACCATCAAGACAAACACCACCACCAGCAAGACAAACAACACCACCAGCAAGATAAACAACTCCACCAGAAAGACAAACAACACCACCAGCAAGACAAATAGCACCACCAGCAAGATAAACAACACCACCAGCAAGATAAACAACACCACCAGCAAGATAAACAACACCACCAGCAAGACAAACAACACCACCAGCAAGACAAACAACACCACCAGCAAGACAAACAACACCACCAGCAAGACAAACAACTCCACCAGCAAGACAAACAACACCACCAGCAAGACAAACAACACCACCAGCAAGACAAACAACTCCACCAGCAAGACAAACAACACCACCAGCAAGACAAACAACACCACCAGCAAGACAAACAACTCCACCAGCAAGACAAATAACTCCACCAGCAAGACAAATAACTCCACCAGCAAGACAAATAACTCCACCAGCAAGACAAATAACTCCACCAGCAAGACAAATAACACCACCAGCAAGACAAACAACACCACCAGCAAGACAAACAACTCCACCAGCAAGACAAACAACTCCACCAGCAAGACAAACAACACCACCAGCAAGACAAACAACACCACCAGCAAGACAAACAACACCACCAGCAAGACAAACAACACCACCAGCAAGACAAACAACTCCACCAGCAAGACAAACAACACCACCAGCAAGACAAATAACACCACCAGCAAGACAAACAACACCACCAGCAAGACAAACAACACCACCAGCAAGACAAACAACACCACCAGCAAGACAAATAACACCACCAGCAAGACAAACAACACCACCAGCAAGACAAACAACACCACCAGCAAGACAAACAACTCCACCAGCAAGCCAAATAACTCCACCAGCAAGACAAACAACGCCACCAGCAAGACAAACAACACCACCAGCAAGACAAACAACTCCACCAGCAAGACAAACAACACCACCAGCAAGACAAACAACTCCACCAGCAAGACAAATAACGCCACCAGCAAGACAAACAACTCCACCAGCAAGACAACACCACCAGCAAGACAAACAACACCACCAGCAAGACAAACAACTCCACCAGCAAGACAAACAACTCCACCAGCAAGACAAATAACACCACCAGCAAGACAAACAACACCACCAGCAAGACAAACAACTCCACCAGCAAGACAAACAACACCACTAACAAGAGAAGAACAACAGCAACAGAAGCAGCACCGTTACAGCAGCAACAGCGACACCAGCAACATAAGCAACGCCACCACAGACACCACAGCAGAAGAAAAAGCACCATACGCCACACCACGATCGCCGCCGCCACCACCGCTGCCGCCACCACCGCTGCCGCCACCACCGCTGCCGCCACCATCCCTGCCGCCACCATCGCCGCCGCCATCATCGCCACCGCCGCCACCACATCAACAGAAGCAACACCAGCAACGGAAGCATTGTCATTACGAACACCAACAACAGGAACATCAACTGAAGCAGTACCACCAGCAAACAGAAGTAGCAACAGAACCAACACTACGAGCAACAGAAGTAGCACCAACACCAACTATAGAAGCAACACCACCACCACCAGCACTACCACCAACAGAAGCAGCATTTCAAGCAACAGAAGCAACACTACTAGCAACAGAAGTAACACTACCAGCAGCAGAAGCAACACCATCAGTAACAGAAATAACACCACCAGTAACAAGCAACACCACCAGTAACAAGCAACACCACCAGTAACAAGCAACACCAGTAACAGGCGCAACACCAGTAACAAGCAACACCACCAACTACAGAAGCAACACCACCAGCAACAGAATCAACACCACCACCACCACCAACAGAAGCAGCATTTCCAGTAGCACCACCAGTAACAGAAGCAACACCACCAGCAACAGAAGCAACACCACCACTACTAACAGAAGCAGTATTTCCAGCAACACCACCAGTAACAGAAGCAACATCAACAGTAACAGAAGCAACACCAGTAACAGAAGCAGGACGCATACAAGTATACCCAGGATACGAGTATACCCAGAACAAATACGAGTTATACGAAGAACAAATACGAGTATACCCAGGACAAATACTAATATACCCATTACAAGTATGAGTGTGATGAATGGTTTGAAAAACCGACAAGTTGAAGATTGAGACACTTATGCAACATATGGGAATCTTTATTCAGGAAACGTTTCGCCACACAGTGGCTTCATCAGTCCAATACAAGGCAGAAAGGTGTAAGGAGAGGAGTTTGAGGTAATCAGTTCCTCAGCCTGGAGTCGATGTGTTCAGTCAATCAATCTTGTAGAATGTACAGCATAGGGCCGTAGACGTGGCTTATATACTGAAGTCAGGTGAGGCGAAGCAGGAGGAGGCAGGGTCATAGTGGTACCATCCACTAGTCGAAGTACCACTATGACCCCGCCTCCTCCTGCTTCGCCTCACTTGACTACGTCTACGGCCGTATGCTGTTTCACTCACACATCGACGATCTCGCCTCTCTCGAATTACCCCGTGTTGGGAGAGACTTCGCTTAGAGTGGTGCTTGCTGGACCTTCATCTTCCTCGCCACCATCAGGATTGGTGCGTCGGTGGTTGCCTACACAAGGGCAGGAAGCCTGTTGCTGCCTGAATTCTCTACGCCTGTTGACTGCACGCCATACAGCCAGTCTCGCCGCCGCTCAGGATATACAGTGCTCCATCAAGCTTCAGTTCACTTCCTCAGTGTCCTGTGCCAGGCAAGTACGTGTCTACTTACACGTACTTGCCTAGCTGAGTACTCTCACTTATTGGCCGATTGTCACCGCCAATTTCATCTTTTCGTAATTAGACGATGCCTTCGTTGCCTTCCACCTCCCACCCCCCTTCCACTCTCCCCCTACTGCCCACACCTGCCTCTGCTTCTTCTAAATCCAATTCCTTCTCGCTAAACCTTAAATTCTCTAATCCTGATGCCACTATCTGTCCTGAAAATTTATTATATCAGATCACTGGTGCACTTCAACTTAAAGTCTTTAAAACCAACTCAGGCTTCAAACTCCTTCTTGACAAACATTCCTACGAAGCGTACACCTCAACCGATACCAGACAAAAACTTCTCAACGAAGGCTTCACCATTATTTGGACTCCTGAGCACCGTGCCAAAAGCACAGTCATTGCTAAACACGTAGACTACTCTCTCCTGACAGCCTATGACACAAAGAAGACTTAATAAAAGATATCAGTACTAAGAACAAAGTCTCTGTTGACGATATTTACAGACCCGAAAACTCTACCATTCTCAAAATATGCTGTTCTACTCCTTCTGACGCCTCTACACTCTTTAGTCAAGGAATCTTTGCCAAGACCATCCGCATTCCTCCAAACACTCTCTTCACTCTGAACTTCCACCCAGTCACACAGTGTCTTAAATGCTACAAATTCGGCCACGACAAAAACACGTGCACATCTACACAAGTCTGCTCCAGATGTTCAGCAACTGGCCACTTCTGGAATACCTGCAACCTCCCCCTTAAATGTTCTAACTGCAGCGGGTCACACACTGCAGTTGCAAATTCCTGCCCCTCTAGAAAAGACATTCTCTCCTCCCTCAGAGCTAGCCAACCTCCCTCCCTCCCCAACCCCATCCCTGTACCTCCCTCTCCTACCAAACCACCCTCCCCCACCCCCAATGCCTGGGCCTTCCCACACACTTGGTCTACCTCTTCTACCCTACACACATCAAACACCAACACACAGACTACAAACACCTCTCCATCTACTCCTACACCCACACTAGACTACAAAACTAACTGTCAACTCGCCACTGCTGCCCACTCTGCGATGGTAATCTCTCAAGCTTACCAATCAGACTACTCACATGTCCTTAATTAACCTAATCTTGTCTGCTAACAATCTTCCCTCACTAATCATCCCTCCTTGCTTTTCTTCTAAACCCCCTACAACCTCTCCCACTCCCCCTCTTCCTACACCCTCCTGCTCTCCTCCTCCCCTACCACTCTTCACTCCCACCAGCACCCCTCAGCCCCTACCCCTCTTCACATCTACCCCTCCTACTAACACCCCTCCTCCCCTACCCCTCTTAACTACTACTACTATTCCCTTCACCTCTTTACCCACTTCTTCCTCCATTACCAAAGCTTCCACTTCCTCTGCATCCACCATCACCCACTCCTCCTCCACCACGTCCAAGACTTCATCCAGGTCCAACTCCTCCTCCAAACGAAATCCACTCAACCCTAAACCTGCCCCAACTTCTGACAGACAGACCAAAGAAACCATACCACTGGTGGGATTTGAACCCGCGGTCAGAGAGTCTCAAAACTCCAGACCGTCGCGTTAGCCATGGTTTTGAGACTGACCGCGGGTTCAAATCCCGCCCATGGTATGGTTTGTTTGCAATCGTGTCATTACGATTTCGTGAGACCAAAGAACATAAAAACAGATCCAACTCTTCCTCCCCCTTCAGGAAACGGGTCTGTAGCACCTACAAACACACATCCACTGATGGCCCCACTCTCAAGGGCTTTAATCCAAACTCCTCCCCTGACATTAACTTTGCTATGATGAAACCATTAAATCATGTTTAAGGTGACTCGGTTCAATGTACATTCTTACTTTACAATTAGACACCTACTGGCTGAGCTCCTTGAAGCAGAGAGGCCAGATATTGTTTTGCTAAACAGTAGCTGCCTCAAAGCCCCTCAATGTATCTGCCATTATGGTTATACTGCACTACAGTCCCCCTATGATCCCCAAGATGGGGTTGCCATCCTTGTCAAATCCAACATAAAACACGAATTTCTCCCGATCCCTTTTATACACCAGCACTGTCTTGCAGTCAGAATACACACTCACTTTGGCCCCTTTATCTTTTTCACCACCTATGCTCGCCCAAACACTATTCTCAACATACACGACCTTTCCTTAGTCTTCAGCTACACCAACACACCAACATACCTGCTAGCTGACATGAATGCCAAACACACAGCTTTTCATCACACCAGTAACAACCAACTTGGTCACCAATTACTCAACTTCACAAACCATAAACACCTAATTCATCTCAGCCCAGACTTCAACACCTTCCACAACCACACTGGCCAAGGCAAACCAGACATCATTCTGGCAAACCGAGCCAGCTCTCTATTTCAACACTACATCTCACCTGGCCCTATTACAGGCTCTGATCACATCCCAGTCATCTTACACATCTCCTCCAACCCTATCCTCATCCCGGCCACACCTTCCTTCTCCTTCAAGAATGTTGACTGGGATGCTTTCAAACAACACATAGACAGTACTAACCTCACCTATGACTACAACAACAAACCTATCTCTGACATCAACACTCCACTTGATCTCATCCAAGACACCATTACACAAGCAGCCAACACCGCAATACCAAAGAAAACTCACACCACTCGTTATTCCTTCAAACCCTCAATCAGAACAAGAAGACTAATTATCTGCTACCACAACCGCTTCCTCTACAACACACACATATTTAATCAAGTCCGATTAGATCTCACTTACCTTAGGAACAACATTCTACACAGCCTAGACCAAGACCACAACAATCACTAGTCACAACTCATACAACAAGTGGACAAACAGCGTATTAAAAACCCTAAAGCCTTCTGGAACTTTATCAAAAAAATTAGAGGCACAGCTCCCACCAACAAATTCAAACACATCACCCACAACAACACACACATCTCAGACCCGCAGGCTGCTACTAACATCTTCAAACACATCTGGGAGAACATCTTCCACCCTCACCCACCTCACCCTAACGTTATTCAACACATTCAGAACATAGAACACTGGAACACTGCGCACACACACAAGAAACAACACCAGATAGCCACATCCATCTGGACACTCTTACCCCCTCCCAAGAACTCGACACTTCTTTCACCAACACAGACATAAAAACTCTCCTCAGACACCTTCCTCCCAAGGCTCCTGGTGCCTCTGGCCTAGACCATATTATCCTAAAACACCTTCCTGACTCTATCATTACTGCCTACATTAACCTACTCAATGCCTCCCTTGCCTCTGGATATTCCCTTCCCTCTCCAAAGCTGCTACTGCTATCCTCCTTCCTAAACCCAAAAAAGACCACTCTGATCCTAGAAACTATCGCCCTATCAGCCTCCTCGAAACTTTAGGAAAACTGAAAAACTCGTCAACCATCGCCTTCGCAGATACCTGGAACACAATTCTCTACTTTCTGATGGCCAGTTTGGCTTCAGAACACACAGATCCACACAGGATACCATTAACATCATTCTCAACTACATCCACATAAACACAAAACAAAGAAATAGAACAGCCCTGGTTGCAAAAGACGTTCAAAAAGCTTTTGACACTGTCTGGCACGAAGGGCTCAAGTACAAACTCTGCACTAACTTTAACCTGCCTCTCACTACTCGTAAACTCCTCTGCATCTTCCTAGACGGCCGTACCATGAGAATCAAATTCCAAGGCTGTTACTCTGACTACTTCACACTAAATGCCGGAGTACCCCAGGGATCTGTCCTCTCCCCTACCCTCTACATTTTATACACTAACGACATTCCAACACCTGTATACCACAACTCCATCACACTAGCCTATGCAGACGACATTACACAACTTATCACTTATGCCAATATAGATACACTCACACACAAAACACAAAATGAGGTCGACAGGATAGCCATCTGGGAACAAAAATGGAGGATCAAAACCAATGCAGCAAAATCCAGTATTACGTATTTTAACTACAGGAAGCGTGATCCCCCATTACCTGTCGAGCTCAGAACAGCTACACCCGCACTTACATCCCCATCACACAATCTGTCACTGTTCTTGGCGTTAATCTTGACTACTTTCTTCGTTTACACGAACGCATTCACTCAAGGCATGCAATAGCTAGTAAGGCAAGCTGAAACATGCCTCCCAACGCACCAAACTATACCTCTACAAATCCCTAATACGTCCTCTGATAACTTACTCTCCTCTAGCCCTCTCTCTTGCAGCAAAAACAAACTTACTTAAACTGCAGCGTGTCCAGAACAAGGCGCTGCGCTGGGTGCTTGATGTCAGATGGGAGGACTTTGCCACAAGCGAGTCTCTCCATGCGCAATTAGACATCCCTGCGCTGAATCTGTACTGGAAGACGCTCAGTGACAGACAGATAGACAAACTTGAGACACCACATGACTACTTGTCCTCTCTCCTTGACGAAGACATTCGCAGACCCATAAACCAACACAACCTTTTCTACTCCTTGCATGATCCTGCTCCTAACCCTATTTACAAATAACCTTGGATTCTCTGACAGGTACCTTCTCTGACAGGTACCATTCTCTGACCCACGTTCGCCTTAGCTTTTGGGTTAAGACATGGCTTAGTTCTACACTCTTCTCTAGCGCTAAACGTCGCATGTCCCTTCCTCCCCGCTCACCCCACCGGAGTCCCAACAGAAGAGGCTGAATTTCTCTTCTCAATATCTGTCCCACGATCGCCTTCGCTGCTGGGTTAAGCCCTGGCTCTATTTCTACGACTAAGAACACTCCTCTCCAGCACTTTTCTTCGTCTGTCCCGTCTTCCCCGCTCATCCCATTTGGGATCTTACCTGAACTTTCGTTCGTTCGTTCGTTCCTATGCTGTACATTCTGCAAGACTGATGGACTGAACACATCGACTCCAGGCTGAGGGACTGATTATCTCAAACTTCTCCTCTCCTTACACCTTTCTGCTTTGTATTGGACTGATGAAGCCACTGTGTGGCGAAACGTTTCCTGAATGAAGATTCCCATATGTTGCATAAGTGTCTCAATCTTCAACAAGTATGAGTACACCTAGGACACATACGAATATACCCAAGATACATACGAGGATACCCAGGACACATACGAATATACCCAGGACACATACGAGCATACCCAGGACACATACGAGCATACCCAGGGCAAGTATGAGTATACACAGGACTATACCCAAGAATTTAGACATATTTGGCTTAAACCTGTCAGGTTGTGTGGCACTACCAGTCCACCAGGAGGAACTCCGGGTTTGTGGGTTGTGGGTAGCTCATGTTTGTGGGTTGTGGGTAGCTCATGTTTGTGGGTTGTGGGTAGCTCATGTTTGTGGGTTGTGGGTAGCTCATGTTTGTGGGTTGTGGGTAGCTCATGTTTGTGGGTTGTGGGTAGCTCATGTTCGTGGGTTGTGGGTAGCTCATGTTTGTGGGTTGTGGGTAGCTCATGTTCGTGGGTTGTGGGTAGCTCATGTTTGTGGGTTGTGGGTAGCTCATGTTCGTGGGTTGTGGGTAGCTCATGTTTGTGGGTTGTGGGTAGCTCATGTTCGTGGGTTGTGGGTAGCTCATGTTTGTGGGTTGTGGGTAGCTCATGTTCGTGGGTTGTGGGTAGCTCATGTTCGTGGGTTGTGGGTAGCTCATGTTCGTGGGTTGTGGGTAGCTCATGTTCGTGGGTTGTGGGTAGCTCATGTTTGTGGGTCAGCCTCGAGGTGATACGAAAGTGAAGAAACTTCTTACCCTGCGGAGGGCGTTTCGGAATTTGTGTAGTTAGAGAGAGGCTGGTATGTGTTCCTGTCACGTAGCAAGTCATCCATCTTGGTGTTGTAGTCCCTGCTGTCAAGAATCATCACTCCTGCCACTTTGTCGGTAGCGGTGGCGATGACTGAGTCATCCTTCATCACGATCAGTTACGCAACTGTTTGAAAGACTAGGGTTTGTGGGCTCAACTATTGTGGCAGTGGTTAAATCTTGGACAAGATGATGAGTCAACCTGAACTGGGAGACTTACGTACGTTAGTCAACCTGAACTGGGAGACTTACATACATTAGTCAACCTGAACTGGGAGACTTAGGTACGTTAGTCAATCTGAACTGGGAGACTTACATACGTTAGTCAACCTGAACTGGGAGACTTACGTACGCTAGTCAACCTGAACTGGGAGACTTATGTACGTTAGTCAACCTGAACTTGGAGACTTACGTACGTTAGTCAACCTGAACTGGGAGACTTACGTACTTTAGTCAACCTGAACTGGGAGACTTACGTAAAATAACGCAGAGCCATTATTCACATATTTGTCGCAGTAATAAAGTTATTGGGTTAAAAAAATCTGTAAGGTGAAGGTTGAGACACTTATGCAATATATGGGAATCTTTATTCAGGAAAGGTTTCGCCACACAGTGGCTTCATCAGTCCTATACAAATCAGAAGAGTGTAAGGAGAGGAGGAGTTTGAGGTAATCAGTCCCTCAGCCTGGAGTCGATGTCCATCAATTTTGTAGGAAGTACAGCATAGGGCCGTAGACGTGGCTCATATACTGTAGTGAGGTGAGGTGAAGCAGGAGGAGGCGGGGTCATAGTGGTACCATCCACTAGTCGAAGTAGGTCTTCGTCCAAAGGTTGGACAAGGTTGAAGAATTCTTTGTAACAAGATCCCATGATGCTGCAGTGTCTGACAGTTGTGATGAATGGTTTGAAAAACCGACAAGTTGAAGATTGAGACACTTATGCAACATATGGGAATCTTTATTCAGGAAACGTTTCGCCACACAGTGGCTTCATCAGTCCAATACAAGGCAGAAAGGTGTAAGGAGAGGAGGAGTTTGAGGTAATCAGTCCCTCAGCCTGGAGTCGATGTCCATCAATCTTTAGGAAGTACAGCATAGGGCCGTAGATGTGGCTTATATACTGTAGTGAGGTGAGGCGAAGTAGGAGGAGGCGGTCATAGTGGTACCATCCACTAGTCGAAGTAGGTCTTCGTCCAAAGGTTGAACAAGTGTTGAAGAATTCTTTGTATCAAGATCCCATGATGCTGCAGTGTCTGACAGTTGTGTTAAAAGGTTTATCACATTTATCACATCTGCAAGGTGTTTCACATGTGTCATATTTTTCTACTTGTTACTTATAAAGTCATGGGGTAAGTAAAACATCTGCAACACTTGGGTATCTTTATTCTGCAATAAAGATATCCAGCTGTTGCACATATCTTATTCTTGTTGTTTTTGTATACCATTATTATATGCAGTAATTAAGTCACAAGACTAATGTAGAAGGAAATGAAGCTCAAATAAATCTATATTGACAAAAATCTAAGTTTCCTTGGGTAGCATTGAAAATTGGGTGGGTAAATATTGTTGTTAATGGGTTTTGGTTTGAGAAGGACCTTCCTAGTATGGGCCAGTAGGCCTGCTGCAGTGTTCCTCTGTTTTTACGTTCTTAAAACCATTCTGAAAGTCACTGTCACTAACAGTAGTTCCTGGTAACAAGACTAAGTTTCAGTTTGCTGTGGTGTGACACCAGAGGCGAACTTGAGCCCAAGGCATCAGTTTCATGGTATCAACCTTGGTAATACGTACTAACATATTGGTTAAGAAAGACACGTCAACGAACACTAGGACATATTTATTGGAAAACGTTTTGGTCCTGGGACCTTGACCGAAACGTTGCTTAATAAATATGTCCTAGGGTTTACTGACGTGTCTTTCTAAGTCAGTTTGATGTCGGGAGAGAGTACGTTGATGTCCGGCAGTCCTAGCTCTGTCCTCCTGCCGCTACATCCCCCCCATATATATATATGTGTGTACTCACCTATTTGTACTCACCTGTTTGTGGCTGCAGGGGTCGAGTCTTAGCTCCCGGCCCCGCCTCTTCACCGGTTGCTACTGGGTCCTCTCTCTCCCCGCTCCATGAGCTTTATCAAACCTCGTCTTAAAACTGTGTATGGTTCCTGCCTCCACTACGTCACTTTCTAGGCTATTCCACGGCCTGACAACTCTATGACTGAAGAAATACTTCCTAATATCTCTCTGACTCATCTGTGTCTTCAACTTCCAATTGTGACCTCTTGTTTCTGTGTCCCCTCCCTGGAACATCCTGTCTTTGTCCACCTTGTCTATTCCACGCAGTATTTTATGTGTCGTTATCATGTCTCCCCTGACCCGCCTGTCCTCTAGTTTCGTCAGGCCGATTTCCCTTGACCTTTCTTCATAAGACATTCCCCTTAGCTCTGGAACTAACCTTGTCGCAAACCTTTGCACTTTCTCTAGTTTCTTGACGTGCTTTATCAAGTGCGGGTTCCAAACAGGTGCTGCATACTCCAGTATGGGCCTGACGTACACGGTGTACAGTGTCTTGAAAGATTCCTTATTAAGGTATCGGAACGTTGTTCTCAGGTTTGCCAGGCGCCCATATGCTGCAGCAGTTACCTGGTTGATGTGTACCTCCGGAGACATGCTCGGTGTTATACTCACTCCAAGATCTTTCTCTTTGAGCGAGGTTTGCAGTCTTTGGCCACCTAGCCTATACTCTGTCTGCGGTCTTCTGTGCCCTTTCCCTATCTTCATGACTTTTCATTTGGCGGGATTAAATTCGAGAAGCTGGACCAGGTGTCCAGTCTGTCCAGGTCTCTTTGAAGTCCTGCCCGGTCCTCATCTGATTCAATTCTCCTCATTAACTTCACATCGTCTGCGAACAGGGACACTTCTCAGTCTAACCCTTCCATCATGTGTGTATATATATATATATGTGTATATACATATATATATATATATATATATATATATATATATATATATATATATATATATATATATATATATATATATATATATATATATATATATATATATTAGTATACTGTGTGTATGTATAAGACATACACATGCAATTCTCTCTGTTGGAGTGATGTGGCAACTGGTGAGCGAAACGTCTCTTCAATAAATCTGCGGTGGTGGTAGTAGTAATAGTAGTGGTGGTAATAGTTGTGGTGGTAGTAGTGGTGTAGTAGTGGTGGTGGTAGTAGTAGTGGTGGTGGTAATAGTAGTTGTGGTGATAGTAGTGGTGGTGGTAGTGGAGCTGGCAGGGAAAGGTTCGTGGGTACAAGCGTATAAGGACAAGAGAAGAGAGTGGGCCGCACTGACCGCAGCTATGTTACCTTATGTGGGCTCTTGTTAAACCACCACGCCCACTCTCATACCCCCACTCACGCTCCCACTACACTACACGCCCCCACTACACATCCCCACTACCCACTGTTACGGAACGAGTAGGATGAGGAAGTGGTAGACTCATTACACAGCTGAGAGGGTAGTGTTGCTTAGGAGTTTACCTGGAGTTTACCTGGAGAGAGTTCCGGGGGTCAACGCCCCCGCGGCCCGGTCTGAGACCAGGCCTCCTGGTGGATCAGAGCCTGATCAACCAGGCTGTTGCTGCTGGCTGCACGCAAACCAACATACGAGCCACAGCCCGGCTGATCCGGAACTGACTTTAGGTGCTTGTCCAGTGCCAGCTTGAAGACTGCCAGGGGTCTGTTGGTAATCCCCCTTATGTGTGCTGGGAGGCAGTTGAACAGTCTCGGGCCCCTGACACTTATTGTATGGTCTCTTAACGTGCTAGTGACACCCCTGCTTTTCATTGGGGGGATGGTGCATCGTCTGCCAAGTCTTTTGCTTTCGTAGTGGGTGATTTTCGTGTGCAAGTTCGGTACTAGTCCCTCTAGGATTTTCCAGGTGTATATAATCATGTATCTCTCCCTCCTGCGTTCCAGGGAATACAGGTTTAGGAACCTCAAGCGCTCCCAATAATTGAGGTGTTTTATCTCCGTTATCCGCGCCGTGAAAGTTCTCTGTACATTTTCTAGGTCGGCAATTTCACCTGCCTTGAAAGGTGCTGTTAGTGTGCAGCAATATTCCAGCCTAGATAGAACAAGTGACCTGAAGAGTGTCATCATGGGCTTGGCCTCCCTAGTTTTGAAGGTTCTCATTATCCATCCTGTCATTTTTCTAGCAGATGCGATTGATACAATGTTATGGTCCTTGAAGGTGAGATCCTCCGACATGATCACTCCCAGGTCTTTGACGTTGGTGTTTCGCTCTATTTTGTGGCCAGAATTTGTTTTGTACTCTGATGAAGATTTAATTTCCTCATGTTTACCATATCTGAGTAATTGAAATTTCTCATCGTTGAACTTCATATTGTTTTCTGCAGCCCACTGAAAGATTTGGTTGATGTCTGCCTGGAGCTTTGCAGTGTCTGCAATGGAAGACACTGTCATGCAGATTCGGGTGTCATCTGCAAAGGAAGACACGGTGCTGTGGCTGACATCCTTGTCTATGTCGGATATAAGGATGAGGAACAAGATGGGAGCGAGTACTGTGCCTTGTGGAACAGAGCTTTTCACCGTAGCTGCCTCGGACTTTACTCTGTTGACGACTACTCTCTGTGTTCTGTTAGTGAGGAAATTATAGATCCATCGACCGACTTTTCCTGTTATTCCTTTAGCACGCATTTTGTGCGCTATTACGCCATGGTCACACTTGTCGAAGGCTTTTGCAAAGTCTGTATATATTACATCTGCATTCTTTTTGTCTTCTAGTGCATTTAGGACCTTGTCGTAGTGGTCCAATAGTTGAGACAGACAGGAGCGACCTGTTCTAAACCCATGTTGCCCTGGGTTGTGTAACTGATGGGTTTCTAGATGCGTGGTGATCTTGCTTCTTAGGACCCTTTCAAAGATTTTTATGATATGGGATGTTAGTGCTATTGGTCTGTAGTTCTTTGCTGTTGCTTTACTGCCCCCTTTGTGGAGTGGGGCTATGTCTGTTGTTTTTAGTAACTGTGGGACGACCCCCGTGTCCATGCTCCCTCTCCATAGGATGGAAAAGGCTCGTGATAGGGGCTTCTTGCAGTTCTTGATGAACACAGAGTTCCATGAGTCTGGCCCTGGGGCAGAGTGCATGGGCATGTCATTTATCGCCTGTTCGAAGTCATTTGGCGTCAGGATAACATCGGATAGGCTTGTGTTAATCAAATTTTGTGGCTCTCTCATAAAAAATTCATTTTGATCTTCGACTCTCAGTCTGGTTAGCGGCTTGCTAAAAACTGAGTCATATTGGGACTTGAGTAGCTCACTCATTTCCTTGTTGTCATCTGTGTAGGACCCATCTTGTTTAAGTAGGGGCCCAATACTGGACGTTGTTCTCGATTTTGATTTGGCATAGGAGAAGAAATACTTTGGGTTTCTTTCGATTTCATTTATGGCTTTTAGTTCTTCCCGCGATTCCTGACTCCTAAAGGATTCTTTTAGCTTAAGTTCGATGCTTGCTATTTCTCTGACCAGTGTCTCCCTACGCATTTCAGATATATTGACCTCTTTTAGCCGCTCTGTTATTCTTTTCCGTCGCCTGTAAAGGGAGCGCCTGTCTCTTTCTGTTTTACATCTACTCCTCCTTTTTCTTAGAGGAATAAGCCTTGTGCATACATCGAGTGCTACCGAGTTAATCTGTTCTAGGCATAAGTTGGGGTCTGTGTTGCTTAGTATATCTTCCCAGCTTATATCGGTTAGGACTTGGTTTACTTGGTCCCACTTTATGTTTTTGTTATTGAAGTTGAATTTGGTGAATGCTCCCTCGTGACTAATCTCCTTATGTCGGTCTGGGGCTCCGCGCATACATGACTGAACCTCAATTATGTTGTGATCTGAGTATATTGTTTTTGATATGGTGATATTTCTTATCAGATCATCATTGTTAGTGAAGATGAGGTCTAGTGTATTCTCCAGTCTAGTAGGCTCTATTATTTGCTGGTTTAAATTGAATTTTGTGCAGAGATTTAAAAGCTCGCGTGAGTGTGAGTTTTCATCAGAGCTGCCTCCTGGTGTTATTACTGCAACAATATTATTTGCTATATTCCTCCATTTTAGGTGCCTTAAGTTGAAATCCCCCAGGAGCAAGATATTGGGTGCAGGAGCTGGGAGATTTTCCAGACAGTGGTCAATTTTTAACAGCTGTTCCTGGAATTGCTGGGATGTTGCATCCGGAGGCTTGTAGACTATCACAATGACTAGGTTTTGGTTCTCGACCTTTACTGCTAAAACTTCCACTACATCATTTGAGGCATTTAGCAGTTCTGTGCAAACAAGTGACTCTGCAATGTACAGGCCAACCCCCCCCTTTTGCCTGTTCACTCTGTCACATCTGTATAGGTTGTAACCTGGGATCCATATTTCGTTGTCCAAGTGATCCTTTATGTGGGTCTCAGTGAAAGCCGCGAACATTGCCTTTGCCTCTGCAAGCAGTCCACGGATGAAAGGTATTTTGTTGTTTGTTGCTGGCTTTAGACCCTGTATATTTGCAAAGAAGAATGTTATCGGACTGGTGGTATTGTTGGTACTGGGGGGGGATTTTTTTTCCGGCATTAGTATCTGTATCTGTTGGTTTGGAGTGGAGGCCATCGACTGTGGTTCCACTCCAGGAATGACTGGATTTGGTGTACGAAACCTAGAAAAATCAATGTATAAGTTGAAAATTAGACACACATGCAACACTTGGGTATCTTCATTGAGGAAACTTTTCGCCACACATTGGCTTCATCAGTCTAATACGAAGAATGGTGAAGATCAGGAGTAGTTTGAGGTAATCAGTCCCTCAGCCAGGCGGAGGGACTGATTACTTCTAAACACGCAGTCCATAGCAGCACACAGTTACAGCTCACACAAGAGCAGGTTCATCAGGTACAGCTCATTTTAATGTTTAGAGCTGTGGAGTGAGCTCCAGCAGCGAGCTTGGAGCCAGACGTAGGACAGGCACTTTTCCCACCACTAAATATCCAAGCCAGCCTTCATTAACCACGAAACTCCTGGGTGAATAGCTACGTCTGTCAGTTTCTGTAAATGGTATGTACCTTCCTGGTCCTGACCAGGAGTGCAGTGATGAGTAGCCAAATCCACACCATAGGAAAGTTGTACAGTGTAACCACACGACAACCACGTACACTACTACCACTTGTACAATTGTCTGCCTTTTGCACTGTTACTGCCACTGGACATCTAGATGAAGAACGTGCACAACATTAGACCTTGAAATCCCACAAACAGCATATAAAATTGCCCCAAGCGCGGACAAAAATAAATCTGATGTATAGAGGTCGCCAGCTGTTCACACATCTCAAGGCAGTTGTTAGTCAGGATTCATTTGTACACCTGCACTCAACGTGAAGGCACTGTCAAGTTACGGACCACGGTTCGAGCCTCTCGCCCACCCTTCTGTTTATCATTTGTTTATTACAGCTTAATTTGGGTTCAAACCACCTTCACATTCTGCAAGGGAGCGTGAATAAACCTCAGGTTGTCCCAGATTATCGACCACCGGAATAGTAACAAAAGGCTACATATCCTCGGGTATTTCGCCGGCAGAAGATTATGACAGAACATCGTAGTCCAAAGTCCAAAATATGCGAACGCTGCAGCCCCCACAAACGACCATCGCACAAATTCAAATAGGACAGTCAGGCAGCTCTTACAGAACCCTTCACAACCACCCAACAATCTGCTGGAAACGCGCTTCGACCTAAGCACAGGCCAACTCAAGACCATCCTTAGCAGCTGGGAGGCACTTCTTTCACGAAGGATGCTTGCAAAAAAAAAAAAAACATACATATCAATACACTAACTCTTACGTTATCGCTTAAAAAAAAGAGAAACGTGCCTACACTTAGAAATGATACTTAAATTAAACCAACCTGAGATCCATTGATGGATTTATTAAAAGAACATTGAGCCACTTAGGAATAAACTTAAACTTCTATTCTATCACATCTACAAGGGCGGTCAAAACTGTGACCCAGGAAATCCCAGGGAACTCAGAGACACTGTATTTCCCTGGTTGAGTGTTGAGGGTGAGCTAACGAGAGAGGTTTGTCTGCGTAGCAGGTCACCTCTGTTGCCAACCTAGGATCAAACCCAATAATATATAGTACATATACAGTATATATTGATATATACGTTTGTGAATTTATGTCTTGGATATTGAATATAGCTAACTAAATATTATGTACACTGGGAGGCCTGGTCAAGGACTGGGCTTCTAGGGCATTGACCCCCCAGAACACCCTCCAGGTAGACCCAAAAATATGATAGAAGAAGCAGTTTAGGTGTCACTAAACCTGATGATTCAAACAACTGTTGTTGAATATCACGCCATCTATGTACGAGAAATAGCACCAGCTGTTTGACAGACAACCCTAGACCTTACTGCTATACTTAAGTTCAGGATGGAAGATTGTGCATAAAGAGGGCAGTGATGGCAGGTGATGCACCTGGAATACCTCCATCACCACCTCAAGCACTTCCATCTTCGACAATAAATGGATACTTAGTTTCTAGAGTATTTCATCGTGGGTAGCCCCTCAAATCATTCGCCTTCCAGCACAGGATGGGAAAGATCCGCCCGAACAGAATCCGCACCAGTCATGTGCATCGCCTATCTCTTTCAGACTTAGCCAAGATCCATATCCGTCTTGCTAATGAAAGTCACAATACCGTGACTGAAACAATATACAAATAACCAGCACATATGAGAAAGACACTTATGAAGACATTTCGGTCCGACTTGGACCACTGAAAGTGTAATGCAGTGTGTGCAGCACATACTATACCTTATCACTCAACTCCACCATACACATAAAGGTCACCAACTTCGTGGGGTGTAAGGAACTATCAGCAGAGGACACATCACATCTCCAGATCACACTTCCACTCTCCCGCCACCACCATACCCCCAGGTAATACCACTACATAATGCACTAAAGAATCATCTAGGAAGGTGTTTTTTTTCATTCGGTCCATCCCACCCGGACGATAGACATTAACTATCACAAACGTTGCTGAAAAAATCTAAACTATAAACCCAGGATTCACACATAAGGCGATATATTATAACATTGTTATAAGATTTTGTTCGGATTTTTAACCCCGGGTTAGCCACCCAGGATAACCCAAGAAAGTCGGTGTATTTGAGGACTGTCTGTCTTATTTCCATTGTGGCCCTTTAATCTTGTACCCCAAGATGCGACTCACACCAGTCGAGTAACAGCCGGGTACCTACTTACTGCTAGGTGAAAGTATTGGTTTGGAAATAGGGTAGTTGATGAGTGGAACAGTCTACCTAGTTGGGTTATTGAGGCTAGGACTTTGGGTAGTTTCAAATCTAGGTTGGATAAGTACATGAGTGGGAAGGGTTGGATTTGAGTGGGACTTTCACATCAGAGCTTATTTCTTGGGTAGCATTGAAAATTGGGTTGGGTAAATGTTTTGTTAGTGGGATGAATTGTAAAGGACCTGCCTAGTATGGGCCAGCAGGCCTCCTGCAGTGTTCCTCCTTTCTTATGTTCTTATGTTCTTATGAACAGGGACGGCAGGTGTAAGGAAACACACCCAGTGTTTCCACCCTTGTCTGGGATCGAATCACGGACACTCAGTGTGTGAAACAAGATTGTTACCAACCAGGCCAATGAACTCATACGACTGCAGACCATCCACATCACCACACTTGAACACCCACCTATAACAAAGGTCCTCACACGTTCAAATCAACACAGACAATTTATGTTAAATGTTGAACATTAAAATGGTATAAAATACCGACAGGTTGTTAGGTAAGACACATATGCAACAGTTAGGTATCTTTATTTCGAAACGTTTCGCCTACACAGTAGGCTTCTTCAGTAGAGTACAGAAAAGTTGATAGAAGCAGAAGAGACTTGAAGACGATGTAATCAGTCCATCACCCTTGAAGTTTTGAGGTGGTCAGTCCCTCAGTCTTCTCCAGACTGAGGGACTGACCACCTCAAAACTTCAAGGGTGATGGACTGATTACATCGTCTTCAAGTCTCTTCTGCTTCTATCAACTTTTCTGTACTCTACTGAAGAAGCCTACTGTGTAGGCGAAACGTTTCGAAATAAAGATACCTAACTGTTGAACATTAAAATGGTATAAAATACCGACAGGTTGTTAGGTACCTAACATACCTAACTGTTGCATATGTGTCTTACCTAACAACATGTTAAATGTTGCTGTCGTCAGATATGTTTAGAGAGTACCTCCCATCAGGACCATTTTCTTTCACCTCTTGTCCTGCCTATCTGAGGGTCTGCATTCCTAACAGGTTCCCATTATACTGACCATCTTCGTCACATATTGGGTTGGAGTCACTACCTCCACATCCACCTGTGAGTTTGTCAAACCTTTGTCTACATCTGCTATCACACCTATCTCCAGCGTCGCTCCACTGGGGAACATTGCGCACGGGGAACACTCGCCAACTTCGGCCGCAGACCAAGAGACAGCTGGTCTGTACCACCAGGAGGTGCAGTAGTATCATCAACTGGGAGGTAGCACCTTTGCCCAGGCTCCCCACCATAGCCGTCACCACCACCTGATGACTTTGGCAACGACACCACTACCTCCACCTCCACAGTTGATCCACAAGACCCTTCATCACTTCAGCCCATCCCATAGTGGGAATAATGTCGCCACTGAGGAAGAAACTCAAACACGGCTACCGAATTAGAACCATCCATTTGGGAGCACTGGTCAAGTGTTGTAGTCAGCCACACCATCATCCAGTTAGTTGTGCCGTCTGAGCAACTAGCTTATAAGAACATAAGAAAGAAGGAACACTGCAACAGGCCTACTGACCCATGCGAAGCAGGTCCATGCCGGCCTAGAACAATGACCACCTAGTCAGGTCACTTCCACTTAAGGAAGGAGCACGGCACCAGATCTGGTAGCCCAAGCTAGTCAGGTCCAACTCACACCCACCCACATCCACTCGTATATTATCTAACCTATTTTTAAAACTACACAAGGTCTTAGCTTCTATGACGGTACTCGGGAGTTTGTTCCACTCATCCACAACTCTATTACCAAACCAGTGCTTTCCTATGTTCTTCCTGAATCTGTACTTTTACAGTTTGAAACCATTGCTGCGAGTCCTGTCTTGGCTGAATATTTTCAGCACGCTGTTTACATCCCCTTTATTTATTCCTGGTTTCCATTTATACACCTCAGTCATATCCCCCCTATTCTACGCCTTTCTAGAGAGTGCAGATTCAGGGTCCTCAGTCTATCCTCACAGGGAAGATTTCTGATACATGGGATTAACTTTGTCATCCTCCTCTGTACGTTTTCTAGTGCATTTATATCCATTCTGTAATACGGTGACCAGAACTGTGCAGTATAATCTAAATGAGGCCTAACCAAGGATATAGAGTTGAAGAACAACCTGAGGATTCCTATTATTTATACCCGCAGCTCATGCTGTGAGCGGTAGTGCCCCCCTCCCCCCAAAAAACAAAGATTACGGAGGTCACAGTGGGTCTTCATCAGACCCAGCTGATCATTGTTATGTCACTAGAAAGAAATATTAGTTATTTCGTATTTTACAATTACTTCATATAGTTTCGGTACACAATACAGTATGGGATACAATCTCAAAAAAAAAATGTCTTGTTACAAAAAACGTGATTTCTAATAAGCATAGAGATCTCCAGTGAATACTAGAAAGGACTGCCATTCTAGCATCCAGCCTGTTACTGGGTTTTTGTAACAAGTAGTCAGTATCCTGGTCCAATTATCCATTAAAATTCAGTAAGATTTAATAGTGTTTCAGGATTACAACTGGTAGGCTACAAACTAAAGAAATTACAATTTAATAAGTTTATTAATAAAGTTGTCTAGGCATATATTATCAAAGTAAATTATAGTAATCAATATAATCAAAATAATGAACAGGTAATATACATTATATACATTGTGACCCATTCAGGGGTCGCATCACCCCCCCAGTACGACAAACGGTCGCACTAAGAGTTGTGTTGTCTTTCACATGATTACTCTTAAGAACTCATGTCATTAATAACAATTTATTATCAAAATTCAGAGTCTCTTGTGCCAAGCACTTCTTAAATTTTACAGTGTCTATTTCACTAAGTTATGCCCCTCGTACTAGGGCAGTACACAGTATCCTATCTCTGCATACTCATGGTTATGCACATCAGTGTGGAGACAGGATAGCGTAGACAAGCATGACATGTTGAGGCTCGATCATAGTGGAGACTGAATATGAACAACAGTCTTGTGCGATAGACAGGAGATGGCATTCCACTCTTAAGTAGTGGTAGTGGAATGCGAGGCAGTATGGACATCTGCGTATGAGGCTTGAGTGCAGTAACTAAGATGTGTAGTGAGGGGGGGGTCTGCAGCAGGACTGTTCTGCCACTCAGTAACTAACATCATCCACACAACACTACACACTCAACACTCAGCTTCTGTCTCCAACTGTCTCCTCCTCACACCAACATATATCACCACTACTGTGAATATATAAATAGAATAATTAGACATGACATGAGTATACATAGTTAACATGGGCTGGATAGATTACGTTACTTTACTGAATTTGACATAGCAAGTAACAAAAGGTATTTGGACATAAAATTATGTTAATTTAAATGTAACTGATAATTAAGGACGTGACAGAGCGTCAGCAGTTACATTACAACGACCACTGATATGTTGTATACTAATAGAGTAAGGCTGGATTCTGAGAGCCCACCTCATGATCCTAGCATTTTTACTCTTCATTGTGTTTATATAGGTAAGTGGATTGTGGTCTGAAAAAACGTTAATTTTAAATGGGGAAGTGCCCAAATACATGTCAAAATGTTCTAAGGACACCACAAGAGCTAGAGCCTCTTTCTCAATAGTGGCATAATTTTTCTGGTATCGTTTGAGCTTAGATGAATAGTAACATATAGGATGAAGAATGTCAGTGGATGTTGACTGTTGGAGCAGCACAGCACCCACTGCATAACCACTCGCATCTATATGTAAAAAGAGGGAAGATTGAAATTAGGAGCAGAGGAGAGCAGATGCTTCAACCTTTTGAATGAGTCTGAACAATCCCTAGTCCAGATGAACTGAACTTTTCTACTAGTAAGCTCAGTGAGAGGTTTAGGTGGAGGTGTGTGTGCTGGCTTGCCTGTCACTTGACACATGTGGCAACGTCGCACATGATCAGCTACTGTTTCCTTCATTTTCGGCCAAGTAAAATGTTTTGCCAGTTTACCGAATGTCTTCTTGACACCCAAATGTCCTCCTGTGGGACTATTGTGAGCAAAATCAATGGCTTGTTCACAAAATGTAACTGGTAACACTACGAGATTCTTGACTGTGGTAAAAACACTATCAGCTGACAACTTACATGTATTCTCCATCAGTACACCATTACTATAATAGTAACAATTATCGAGATCCTTTGCTTCACTCTCAGTAACTGCTATATCTCTCAGTCTTTCCAGTGACTGATCAACAAACTGATCCTTGATTAAATCATCATGAGTTAGAAATTTAACATCAGTAGTGTCCTGACTAGGTTGATGACCGGGGGGAGTCAGTGTTAATGATCCTGGGCGCAGAGCATCAATAAACAACATATTCAAGCCCAAATCATTGTCATCCACTAACTCAACAGGAGACAAGGATGGTTGTTTTATCTTTGACATAGCTCTAGTAATTGCACTGAGAGGAAATAAAATAGGCTTCTCTCTACAAGCTTCAATGGCATAATTATCATCAGTGGTATTATCAATCACAAGTGGTTCCTTACATATACCAGCATGAAGGATATCGTTCCCTATCAACAAGTCCACTGACCTGATGGGAAATACACCACTGGATATACCTACTGAAATATAACCAGTATAATAGCTTCTTTCAATGTAAACTTTGTGCAGAGGTACTTTTATAACAGCCCCACCATAGGCTTCTAACAATACATTATCTTGGTATAGGTATCATCAGTTATGGGCAGTACATCTTCTCTTAATAACGTGAGATAGCTGCCAGTGTCTCTGAAAGTAATTATCTCAGATGTGATTCGTCAAGTCCTACTTTACCTCTCGATAAGTAAGGACTCATCGCTGAACGAATCTTTTCATCAGATACACTTTCTGACGCTAGTCATCTATTCTGAGTATTATCTAAAACAGTGGGATCAGAGGTATTACTAGGATTTTGGTGCCTTTGTTGCACAGAAGAGGATACTTGTGTGGGGGCGCCAGCCACACGACTGCTTCTCGTATCTCTTTCTAACTTACAGCAATACTCTCTAGCATGTCCTTTTCTGTTACAATAGGTATATTTAACTTTCTTCTTCTCAGTACCAGATTTCTGTCTAACCACAGAGACAGATTCAGGATTGTGAGTTTTCCTGGTAAAGGTAAGAGAAGTTACAGTAGCAGGTACATCTGGCCGGCACTGATCAGCTGATTTAGGTTGCCAACTTCTAGGACAATTTTTAGTTACCTTGTTTCTCTGTGTTTTAGTACGTACAAGTTTGTGAGAAATCTCTTTCTCATGAGCAGACTCTACACAAGTTTGATCTTGTCGTCATTGTAACGTACGAAATGCACGTTGATAACTTACAGGTAACAAGTTTGCTTGACAGCGTCATAACTAATGTACTTGGCAAATGGTAAAGCAGCAGTACAAGTTTGAGCTCTTCCTGTCAAAGCTGTGTGCAACAAGGTAGCCCAGTGCTTACGTGGCCAGTTCATAGCACGTGCCTGGTTGTCAAACACATCAAAATAGGTGTCTAAGTCACTCTCAAAAAATTAGGAACCATTGTGGCAGCTTTCTGCACATTAAATGTGTCCTGTGTTGTACTAACAGATTTATCAACTTTATCAGATCTATCAGTCTGTTGTCTTCTGAGACGAACATTTTCTCTCTGGAAATCTTCTTCGTTCAATTTCATAATGTGGCGTTCCATCCTCTCAAATTGTTCCTCAGAGATAGGACCAGTAGGTAATGGAGGAGTGGGGAAATTAACATGTCTTTCTGGACGGTCCTTAGGTCGGGCACCTAGTCCAGTCATCCCTAGAGAGTCTAGATCTGGTCTTGGATAAATAGATACAGGCGTAGCATACACAGTACTAGTATGAGGCTGAGTCATACTACCAGCTACACTCTGTACTATTGAGTTAGTCAGGCAGAAAGTTACACTAGGCTCAGACACTTCTGCTGTAGTTGCTCTCTCTTCTACGTTATCAAATAGAGTCATACTTCCTAATAGCGACACTATGCTCTCTGTATCTGAATCTTAATCAGACATCTCTGCATGAGCAGGAAACAATATATCTTTAATTAACGCTGTGACAGTTTCTGCGGTGTAATTCTGTAATTCCTGTTATACGTCATACCGAGATATTTGGCTACTCGCCAACATGTCTGAAGTTTTAATGTACTTAACTCTGACTAAGTCAGAGTATCAATTAACTGTTTCACTTTGACATACATCACGAAAATAAATGCACTACGAGAGAGTGAGTATGGGAAACTATAATCCTAATAGGAATTTTAGTGTTGGTTGTCTTAGAGCTGGAGCTCATAAACAGTATTTCCATCTCCTTGGATCAAGAGACTCAGTCAAGTACATACATCCACGTAGTATGTTGTACAAGACAAAACTCAAAGTCTTCAGATTAGGAAAATAGTCAAAGTGTTTGACCATAGAGTTACTAGTGTGTCAAACTGGACAATGTCTCCAACACCTTGGATCAAGAGCATCCCGGACAGGCCCCCATTTGTTACAAAAAAAAACACAATGTCTAATAAGCATAGAGATCTCCAGTGAATACTAGAAAGGACTGCCCTTCTAGCATCCAGCCTGTTACTGGGTTTTCGTAACAAGTAGTCAGTATCCTGGTCCAATTATCCATTAGAATTTAGTAAGATTCAATAGTGCTTCAGGATTACAACTGGTAGGCTCCTAACTAAAGAAATTAAAATTTAATAAGTTTATTAATAAAGTTGTCTAGGCATGTATTATTATCAAAGTAAATTATAGTAATCAATATAATCAAAATAATGAACAGGTAATATACATTATATACATTGTGACCCATTCAGGGGTCGCAACATGTCTTATTACCACTAAAAAAGTTGGTCATAATTAAGTTGCAGTTTATTACGAAAACAGGTGCATTATGACCTGCACACCTTGTCGTAATGTGATAACTAATAGTGGAGCAAGCAAAAAACACCAGAGGTTATATGACTTGTATTTCCTTCACCAAAGAAGCAAGTTCCTATTTTCAATATGTATACTATTTACACTATAAAAAATAGACACATGTAACATCTGGGTATCTTAATAATAAAGATGCCTAGATGTTACACATGTATCTAATTGTTTTCTTGTCGGTATTGTATACCATTCATGTATTTACACTATGTACGTGACCCTAGTGAGTTTAGCACTTCTTTTATAATACACTCTTTACAATAATGTAAGAGCAAGTTTACAACACGGTGGTCAAAATGGCACACTGTAAGCACCATACACCTTGAGCGACCAGCAGTCCGGAAGAGTCTGCCAAAACTCGTGTCACGAGTGAACCACATTGCTTCACAGCTCTGACGGGCTTGTCTGTGATTGGCTGATGAACCGATGTACTGATATAACTATGGGGTCCCTATTATATAGTTAAATCTGTAGCACCTGGTTCGCTGGTTGGGAGGCAGCCTATGTGGGAGTGTGGTATACGCCGAATAAAATGTAACGTACTCGTAGCATACCACACTTCCACCCCAAAAGGATTCTAACAGCGAGGTTAGGCATCCCCTCCATGGGTAGTGGGCCACCATGGCACAAAACACTAACGGCATTGCCTTCTCAACCATCCAGTTTATTGGGTAGTGTCCAACTAACAATTTCCTGTCAGGCACAACTTCAGAGCGGGACACCAGAAAGTAGAGCTAATGTAGGCTCAAGACACTTGTCGTAGGTAGGAAGTGTCCCTTCACTAAAAAAAAAAAAAAAAAAAAAAAAAAAAAAACTTATGGCCAGATTAACAAAAACATTTACATTATGACCATAAGAGAAAAAAAGCTTACTCCCCATTTGGTCCCTAACACATCCTAACCTATATACGAGATAAAGCGTCTGCCAGAATATCTTTTCTGGCTATGTAGTGGATGGAGATGTAAGGTTGCAGCCTGAGACTGTCACATTAGTCGGGTATGATTCTTCACGACACTGAGATAAGTGAGGGGGTTGTGGTCACTGTAGACAGTGACCATATGAGATGAATTTTCCACGAAGACATCGAAATGCTCCAGCACACGTATCAGGGCCAGTGCTTCTTTCTCTGTGCCTGATACTTGGCTAAGTAATATGCCAAAGGCTGCAGACAGCCCTCCTCGAACACTTGTAGTAATACTGCCCGACCCCTCATTCACAGGCATAAACCTGTATTACAAAATGTTTTAAAAAAATCAGGAGACAGGAGAATGGGTGCAGTGCACAAGAGAGGTTTAGCATGATTAAATGTCTCTTGGCAGTCTGGAGTCCAATAAAATTTATTTTTGTGAATAGTAAGTGAGATTAGAGGACTACCACATCTGCAAAGTTTCTACAAAAGCAGCTGTAGAAATCTATCATTCCCAAAAACCTTTGCAGGAACTTTCTATCACTGGATAATTTTTTATTGCTAAATCTTTAGCAAATTTAGGGGACATTTTACTATTACCTTCTTCGTGGCCCAAGAAAGTAATAGTAGACTGGCCAGAATATGATTTATGCAGGTTAACTGTTGAAAGTTTCTGAATCTCTCAAAGAAAGCTTTAATTAAAGATGGGAAACATGTTGATTTCACGTATTGGAAACTACTGCCATATCGTCTAAATAAGCTGTCATGCCTTCAAGTCCTTTAATAGTCTGATGGATAAGCATTTGGAATGTGGTAGGCAAGTTCCGCATTTCGAATGGAGGTCACAGTATAATAATATCCTGGAATTATGAAGGCAGAGATCTCCTTCTTTATCTGTTCAAGCACCTGATAGTAAATTTAAGGAGTTCTAGTTTGGAAACAAAAAAGGCCTTACCCACAAAGCCCACATTACGGTAGTCGGTACACATCTAGAATCCTCCATCAGGCTTCCTAACAAGGATGCACAGTGAAGCCCATAAACTGGACAATTCCTCCACCAACCCATGTTCTAACAGGAAAAGCCGCCTCCTGCTGAAATAGCCTCTGTTTTTCAGGATTAGCTCTGTAAGGAGTGAGTTTAAGAGGTTTAGCAGTTCCTACGTCCACATTGTGATATCCCAGGGACCACTTTTTTAGAACATCAGAAAATATATTGGTATAAGTTTGCAGAAGAGTAGCTCAAGTTTCTACTTGAGCTTTTGCAAGTCCCAACATTAAGGAGCATGTGTCCTGGAGGAGGGCCGAGTTAGGGAGCTTAATTTGAACCTCCGGAATTGTGTACAGGGAATGAGGGTCGTCTACAGAGACAGGGACAGAGGACAAAGTCATTACTGGAACTTTAAATTATTCTTTGAACCACCTAATCTGATTAATGTGGTAAAATTTACTTGCATTGGGTTTATCAAGAGGTTCTACCACATAATTTAAATTAGAAATTTTATTACTTGCATTGGTTCCATAATCTGGCTTTTAAGGTGTGACCAGGTGCAAGTTCCTGTACCAACACCTTGTCTCCTGGACTAAAGGAGCGAGATTTTGCAGTTCTGCTATACCTCTCTTTCCTTGAAGAAGGATCGTAGAGTTCTTTGCAGGTGTCTTCTTCCATCCATTCTTCCTTGAGCACACTTAGGGGACCTTTCACATTGTGCCCGACAATTAGCTCAAATGAACTGGACCCTGTTGATTCTTGCACAGTTTCTCGCATTGAGAACAGCAGCAGAGAAAGCGATTCATCCAAGCGTGTAGGAAAATGCATGCAAAAGGTCCGCATTATAGTTTATAAAGTCTGGTGAAACTTTTCCAAGATGCCTTGGAACCGAGGATGATGGCGGTGGATCGTTGATGATTAATACCCAGCCTGGTTAAAACTTCTCTGAATAATTTTGCTGTAAAATTAGTACCCTGATCACTTTGGACAGATTTTGGAATGCTAAAGTAGGAAATGAATTTAATAAAAGCTTTAAGAATGGCCTTAGTGTTTATACTATGCGTCGGAACTGCTATCGGATACCTAGTAGGTTTGTCCATGATTGTCAACAAGTACTGGTTACCTGACTTGGCTTTTGGTAAAGATCCCACGCAGTCAATAATTAAATCAGCAAAAGGTTCTCCATCTTCAGGTATGGGATGAAGTGGTGCGGGTCTGAGTGTCCAGGTTTACCCACTTGTTGACACATTCTACAGGATCGGATGTGACTACGCACATCTCTCCTTATAGCTGGCCAGTAAATTTTTTTTTTTAATCTATGAAGGGTTTTAGTAACCCCTAAATGGCCTCCTAAGGAAGAATTGTGAGCAATACTCAGGACATGAGACCTGAATTTCTTAGGAACTGGCCCCCTTCAAGGTAGGTTCCTTGGTGCTGGTGAGGGGCTCTTGATCTAGGGAATTGGATCTGTGCTCCAGTTCCCTGAA
>NC_091343.1:5398719-5433719 GCF_038502225.1 Cherax quadricarinatus | reverse complement strand
GAGGCTCAAGTTAGAGTATGTAGGAAAAAAGGAAATTATTTCCCAGTAAAAGTAGGCCTTAGACAAGGATGTGTGATGTCACCGTGGTTGTTTAATATATTTATAGATGGGGTTGTAAGAGAAGTGAATGCGAGGGTCTTGGCAAGAGGCGTGTAGTTAAAAGATAAAGAATCACACATAAAGTGGGAGTTGTCACAGTTGCTCTTTGCTGATGACACTGTGCTCTTGGGAGATTCTGAAGAGAAGTTGCAGAGATTGGTGGATGAATTTGGTAGGGTGTGCAAAAGAAGAAAATTAAAGGTGAATACAGGAAAGAGTAAGGTTATGAGAATAACAAAAAGATTAGGTGATGAAAGATTGGATATCAGATTGGAGGGAGAGAGTATGGAGGAGGTGAATGCATTCAGATATTTGGGAGTGGACGTGTCAGCGGATGGGTCTGTGAAAGATGAAGTGAATCATAGAATTGATGAGGGGAAAAGGGTGAGTGGTGCACTCAGGAGTCTGTGGAGACAAAGAACTTTGTCCTTGGAGGCAAAGAGGGGAATGTATGAGAGTATAATTTTACCAACGCTCTTATATGGGTGTGAAGCATGGGTGATGAATGTTGCAGCGAGGAGAAGGCTGGAGGCAGTGGAGATGTCATGTCTGAGGGCAATGTGTGGTGTGAATATAATGCAGAGAATTCGTAGTTTGGAAGTTAGGAGGAGGTGCGGCATTACCAAAACTGTTGTCCAGAGGGCTGAGGAAGGGTTGTTGAGGTGGTTCGGACATGTAGAGAGAATGGAGCGAAACAGAATGACTTCAAGAGTGTTTCAGTCTGTAGTGGAAGGAAGGCGGGGTAGGGGTCGGCCTAGGAAAGGTTGGAGGGAGGGGGTAAAGGAGGTTTTGTGTGCGAGGGGCTTGGACTTCCAGCAGGCATGCGTGAGCGTGTTTGATAGGAGTGAATGGAGACAAATGGTTTTTAATACTTGACGTGCTGTTGGAGTGTGAGCAAAGTAACATTAATGAAGGGGTTCAGGGAAACCGGCAGGCCGGACTTGAGTCCTGGAGATGGGAAGTACAGTGCCTGCACTCTGAAGCAGGGGTGTAAATGTTGCAGTTTAAAAACTGTAGTGTAAAGCACCCTTCTGGCAAGACAGTGATGGAGTGAATGATGGTGAAAGTTTTTCTTTTTCGGGGCACCCTGCCTTGGTGGGAATCGGCCAGTGTGATAAAATATATATATATATATTGTAGGTAGTAGGTTGGTAGACAGCAACCGCCCAGGGAGGTACTACCGTCCTGCCAAGTGAGTGTAAAACGAAAGCCTGTGATTGTTTTACATGATGGTAGGATTGCTGGTGTCCTTTTTTCTGTCTCATGAACATGCAAGATTTCAGGTACATCTTGCTACTTCTACTTACACTTAGGTCACACTACACATACATGTACAAGCGTATATATACATACCCCTCTGGGTTTTCTTTTATTTTCTTTCTAGTTCTTGTTCTTGTTTATTTCCTCTTATCTCCATGGGGAAGTGGAACAGAATTCTTCCTCCGTACGCCATGCGTGTTGTAAGAGGCAACTAAAATGCCGGGAGCAAGGGGCTAGTAACCCCTTCTCCTGTATATATTACTAAATGTAAAAGGAGAAACTTTTGTTTTTCCTTTTGGGCCACCCCGCCTCGGTGGGATACGGCTGATGTGTTGAAAGAAAGAAGATGGCATGTATATATGTATATGTATATATATGTATATATATATATGTATATATATGGTGCATATATGTATATATATATATATTTTTATCACACTGGCCGATTCCCACCAAGGCAGGGTGCCCCGAAAAAGAAAAACTTTCACCATCATTCACTCCATCACTGTCTTGCAAGAAGGGTGCTTTACACTACAGTTTTTAAACTGCAACATTAACACCCCTCCTTCAGAGTGCAGGCACTGTACTTCCCATCTCCAGGACTCAAGTCCGGCCTGCCGGTTTCCCTGAACCCCTTCATAAATGTTACTTTGCTCACACTCCAACAGCACGTCAAGTATTAAAAACCATTTGTCTCCATTCACTCCTATCAAACACGCTCACGCATGCCTGCTGGAAGTCCAAGCCCCTCGCACACAAAACCTCCTTTACTCCCTCTCTCCAACCTTTCCTAGGCCGACCCCTACCCCGCCTTCCTTCCACTACAGACTGATACACTCTTGAAGTCATTCTGTTTCGCTCCATTCTCTCTACATGTCCGAACCACCTCAACAACCCTTCCTCAGCCCTCTGGACAACAGTTTTGGTAATCCCGCACCTCCTCCTAACTTCCAAACTACGAATTCTCTGCATTATATTCACACCACACATTGCCCTCAGACATGACATCTCCACTGCCTCCAGCCTTCTCCTCGCTGCAACATTCATCACCCAAGCTTCACACCCATATAAGAGCGTTGGTAAAACTATACTCTCATACATTCCCCTCTTTGCCTTCACGGACAAAGTTCTTTGTCTCCACAGACTCCTAAGTGCACCACTCACTCCTTTCCCCTCATCAATTCTATGATTCACCTCATCTTTCATAGACCCATCCGCTGAGACGTCCACTCCCAAATATCTGAATACATTCACCTCCTCCATACTCTCTCCCTCCAATCTGATATTCAATCTTTCATCACCTAATCTTTTTGTTATCCTCATAACCTTACTCTTTCCTGTATTCACCTTTAATTTTCTTCTTTTGCACACCCTACCAAATTCGTCCACCAATCTCTGCAACTTCTCTTCAGAATCTCCCAAGAGCACAGTGTCATCAGCAAAGAGCAGCTGTGACAACTCCCACTTTATGTGTGATTCTTTATCTTTTAACTCCACGCCTCTTGCCAAGACCCTCGCATTTACTTCTCTTACAACCCCATCTATAAATATATTAAACAACCACGGTGACATCACACATCCTTGTCTAAGGCCTACTTTTACTGGGAAATAATTTCCCTCTTTCCTACATACTCTAACTTGAGCCTCACTATCCTCGTAAAAACTCTTCACTGCTTTCAGTAACCTACCTCCTACACCATACACTTGCAACATCTGCCACATTGCCCCCCTATCCACCCTGTCATACGCCTTTTCCAAATCCATAAATGCCACAAAGACCTCTTTAGCCTTATCTAAATACTGTTCACTTATATGTTTCACTGTAAACACCTGGTCCACACACCCCCTACCTTTCCTAAAGCCTCCTTGTTCATCTGCTATCCTATTCTCCGTCTTACTCTTAATTCTTTCAATAATAACTCTACCATACACTTTACCAGGTATACTCAGCAGACTTATCCCCCTATAATTTTTGCACTCTCTTTTATCCCCTTTGCCTTTATACAAAGGAACTATGCATGCTCTCTGCCAATCCCTAGGTACCTTACCCTCTTCCATACATTTATTAAATAATTGCACCAACCACTCCAAAACTATATCCCCACCTGCTTTTAACATTTCTATCTCTATCCCATCAATCCCGGCTGCCTTACCCCCTTTCATTTTACCTACTGCCTCACGAACTTCCCCCACACTCACAACTGGCTCTTCCTCACTCCTACAAGATGTTATTCCTCCTTGTCCTATACACGAAATCACAGCTTCCCTATCTTCATCAACATTTAACAATTCCTCAAAATATTCCCTCCATCTTCCCAATACCTCTAACTCTCCATTTAATAACTCTCCTCTCCTATTTTTAACTGACAAATCCATTTGTTCTCTAGGCTTTCTTAACTTGTTAATCTCACTCCAAAACTTTTTCTTATTTTCAACAAAATTTGTTGATAACATCTCACCCACTCTCTCATTTGCTCTCTTTTTACATTGCTTCACCACTCTCTTAACCTCTCTCTTTTTCTCCATATACTCTTCCCTCCTTGCATCACTTCTACTTTGTAAAAACTTCTCATATGCTAACTTTTTATTCCTTACTACTCTCTTTACATCATTCCACCAATCGCTCCTCTTCCCTCCCGCACCCACTTTCCTGTAACCACAAACTTCTGCTGAACACTCTAACACTACAATTTTAAACCTTCCCCATACCTCTTCGACCCCATTGCCTATGCTCTCATTAGCCCATCTATCCTCCAATAGCTGTTTATATCTTACCCTACCTGCCTCCTCTTTTAGTTTATAAACCTTCACCTCTCTCTTCCCTGATGCTTCTGTTCTCCTTGTATCCCATCTACCTTTTACTCTCAGTGTAGCTACAACTAGAAAGTGATCTGATATATCTGTGGCCCCTCTATAAACATGTACATCCTGAAGTCTCCTCAACAGTCTTTTATCTACCAATACATAATCCAACAAACTACTGTCATTTCGCCCTACATATCTTGTATACTTATTTATCCTCTTTTTCTTAAAATATGTATTACCTATAACTAAACCCCTTTCTATACAAAGTTCAATCAAAGGGCTCCCATTATCATTTACACCTGGCACCCCAAACTTACCTACCACACCCTCTCTAAAAGTTTCTCCTACTTTAGCATTCAGGTCCCCTACCACAATTACTCTCTCACTTGGTTCAAAGACTCCTATACATTCACTTAACATCTCCCAAAATCTCTCTCTCTCCTCTACATTCCTCTCTTCTCCAGGTGCATACACGCTTATTATGACCCACTTTTCGCATCCAACCTTTACTTTAATCCACATAATCTTGAATTTACACATTCATATTCTCTTTTCTCCTTCTATAACTGATCATTTAACATTACTGCTACCCCTTCCTTTGCTCTAACTCTCTCAGATACTCCAGATTTAATCCCATTTATTTTTCCCCCACTGAAACTCCCCTACCCCCTTCAGCTTTGTTTCGCTTAGGGCCAGGACATCCAACTTCTTTTCATTCATAACATCAGCAATCATCTGTTTCTTGTCATCCGCACTACATCCACACACATTTAAGCATCCCAGTTTTATAAAGTTTTTCTTCTCTTTTTTAGTAAATGTCTACAGGAGAAGGGGTTACTAGCCCATTGCTCCCGGCATTTTAGTCGCCTCATACGACACGCATGGCTTACGGAGGAAAGATTCTTTTCCACTTCCCCATGGACAATAGAAGAAATAAAGAAGAACAAGAGCTATTTAGAAAAAGGAGAAAAACCTAGATGTATTTATATATATATGCATGTGCGTGTCTGTGAAGTGTGACCAAAGTGTAAGTAGGAGTAGCAAGATATCCCTGTTATCTAGCGTGTTTATGAGACAGAAAAAGAAACCAGCAATCCTACCATCATGCAAAACAGTTACAGGTTTCTGTTTCACAGTCATCTGGCAGGACGGTAGTACTTCCCTGGGTGGTTGCTGTCTACCAACCTACTACCTACAATATATATACGTATATATATATATATATATATATATATATATATATATATATATATATATATATATATATATATGCAATAAGATCACAGTAAACAGGTGATTTCAAAATATGCAAAACAACCACTCTGAAAGAATAGAGAAATTCCAAGCGCTTTCGTGACTACTCACATTATCAAGGAACTATGAAAGTGAAGCATCCAAGGAAGCTATATAAGGGGTCCGGCCAGCACCTCACTATCAGATCCCACAACGGTTAAACACGTGATGCGCGGCGAGCCAACTTGGATAGGTCCTTTGCACAACTCGCCCCCAAGCTATTCTACCCAAGAAAATTTAAAAATTAATTGTCCAGTGTATTATTAAATTCTTCCCAAATTCTATTAATTATAAATGGATCTAATTTATATAAACCAAAGGAAATATTCATATTATTGTCAAAACTGCTTTTTATGAAACAAGATTCAATTATATTCCTGTCGACCATGGACTTGCTTGATACTACTTTCTCAACTTTTTGAAAATCAATTGGATGGTTAAAATCTCTTACATGAATAAATAGAGCATTGGAATCTTGTCCAGTTCTAATGCTATATTTGTTGTTTTAATCTTAGTTCGAGATTTTTACCAGTTTGACCGTAATAAACTTTATCGCATATTTTACAAGGAATCTTATAGACACATCCATCAGCATTTTGGGGGGAATTCTTTATTACGGTCAAACTGGTAAAAATCTCGAACTAAGATTAAAACAACATAAATATAGCATTAGAACTGGACAAGATTCCAATGCTCTATTTATTCATGTAAGAGATTTTAACCATCCAATTGATTTTCAAAAAGTTGAGAAAGTAGTATCAAGCAAGTCCATGGTCGACAGGAATATAATTGAATCTTGTTTCATAAAAAGCAGTTTTGACAATAATATGAATATTTCCTTTGGTTTATATAAATTAGATCCATTTATAATTAATAGAATTTGGGAAGAATTTAATAATACACTGGACAAATAATTTTTAAATTTTCTTGGGTAGAATAGCTTGGGGGTGAGTTGTGCAAAGGACCTATCCAAGTTGGCTCGCCGCGCGTCACGTGTTTAACCGTTGTGGGATCTGATAGTGAGGTGCTGGCCGGATCCCTTATATAGCTTCCTTTAATGCTTCACTTTCATAGTTCCTTGATAATGTGAGTAGTCACGAAAGTGCTTGGAATTTCTCTATTCTTTCAGAGTGGTTGTTTTGCATATATATATATATATATATATATATATATATATATATATATATATATATATATATATATATATATATATATATATATCGTGCCGAATAGGCAGAACTTGCGATCTTGGCTTAAATAGCAACGCTCATCTTGCCATATAGGACAAGTGAAAATTTGTGCATGCAATAATTTCGCCAAAATCATTCTGAACCTAACGAAAAAAATATATTTCACTGTGTTTCCTTAGTATTAAAGTACTGTAAACAAATCTAAAATATACTTAGTTGGGTTAGGCTAAAATAAATTGCTCTTGTTATAATAAAATTAGGTAAGTTTTCTAAGATTCTTTTGGTGCAAAATTATAAATGTTTACTTTAACATTAATGAAAAAAATTGATTTTGAAACGTATAAAAGAAAATTTGAGAAAGGACTTAATTTTAAATGAGTTCTTCCTAATTGACCAGTTTTACATATTCGGCACGACATATGTATATATATATATATATATATATATATATATATATATATATATATATATATAATATAGTGAGCTAAACATCTGGTTCCTGGATGATGGCACAATAGCAGGTACAAAGGAATCCCTCCTAGATGATCTTACACAGGTGATGACACGGGGACAGGAAATGGGTCTCATCCTCAGTCCATCCAAATGTGAAATCGTCTCAGTCAGTCAACAAGTGATAATTGCAGCCTTATTCAACTAAAAATATGTTGGTTCTCCCTTACCATGAAAACTTGGTTGATATGCCTTCTCTTCTTAAGACTTTTAATATCAAAGTTGTATTTAAAAATCTTGATACAGTAAAAAAACTTTTGATAAAGAATTCCCCCAAAAATGCTGACGGATGTGTCTATAAGATTCCTTGTAAAATTTGCGATAAAGTTTATTACGGTCAAACTGGTAAAAGTCTCGAGCTAAGATTAAAACAACATAAATATAGCATTAGAACTGGACAAGATTCTAATGCTCTATTTATTCATGTGAGAGATTTTAACCATCCAATTGATTTTCAAAAAGTTGAGAAAGTTGTATCAAGCAAGTCCATGGTCGACAGGAATATAATTGAATCTTGTTTCATAAAAAATAGTTTTGACAATAATATAAATATTTCTTTTGGTTAATATAAATTAGATCCCTTTATATTTAATAGAATTTGGGAAGAATTTAATACATCGGACAAATAATAAATTTTAAAATTCTTAATTCTTGGGTAGAATAGTTTGTGGGTTGTGTGAAGGACCTGTCTAGTTAGGCCAGCGGGCCTGCTGCACTGTTCTCTTTATGAGTCGCACGTCAGGTGTTGCTTTGTTGTGGGATGTGATAGTGAGGTGTGGTCTAGACCCTTTATATGTCTTCCTTTAATGCATTACTTTTATTGCTCCTTGATAATGTGAGTAGTCACGAAAACGCTTGGAATTTCTCTGTTCTTTCACAGTGGTGGTTTTGCATATTCTAAAATCACTTGTTTACTGTGATCTTATTGCATATATATATATATATATATATATATATATATATATATATATATATATATATATATATATATATATATATATATATATATATATATATGTCGTGCCGAATAGTTAAAACTGGTCAATTAGCAAGAACTCATTTAAAATTAAGTCCTTTCTAAAATTTTCTCTTATACATTTAAAGATATATTTCTTTCATTAATGTTGATGTAAAAGTTTTTAATTTTGCACCAAAAGAATCTTAGAAAACTTACCTAACCTTATTATAACAAGTGTAATTTATTTTAGCCTAACCCAACTAAATATATTTTAGATTTGTTTACAATAATTTAATAAACAAACACAGTGAAATATATTTTTTTCGTTAGGTTCAGAATGATTTTGGCGAAATTATTGCATACACAAATTTTCACTTGTCCTATATGGCAAGATGAGCGTTGCTATTTAAGCCAAGATCGCAAGTTCTGCCTATTCGGCACGACATTATATATATATTTTATTAACACATCGGCCATTTCTCACCAAGATAGGGTGGCCCGAAAAAGAAAAACTTTCACCATCATTCACTCCATCACTGTCTTGCCAGGGGCGTGCAACATTAACACTCCTCCTTCATAGTGCAGGCACTGTACTTCCCATCTCCAGGACTCAAGTCCGGCCTGCCGGTTTCCCTGAGTCCCTTCATAAATATTATCCTGCTCACACTCCAACAGCATGTCAAGTCCTAAAAACCATTTTCTCCATTCGCTCCTATTTAACACACTCACGCATGCTTGCTGGAAGTCCAAGCCTTTCGCACACAAAACCTTTACCCCTTCCCTCCACCCTTTCCTAGGATGACCTCTACCCTGCCTTACCTCCACTACAGATTTATACACTCTCGAAATCATTCTGTGTTGTTCCTGCCGCTTTACATGTCCAAACCATCTCAACAATCCCTCCTCAGCCCTTTGGATAATAGTAGTTTTGGCAATCCCGCACATCCTCCTAATTTCCAAACTACGAATTCTCTGCATTATATTCACACCACACATTGCCCTCAGACATGAGATCTCCACTGCCTCCAGCTTTCTCCTTGTTGCAACATTCACCACCCATGCTTCGCATTCATCCAAGAGTGTTGGTATAACTATACTCTCATACGTTTCCCTCTTTGCTTCCATGGACAGAGTTCTTTGTCTCCACAGTCTCCTCAGTGCACCACTCACCTTTTTCCCCTGGTCAGTTCTGTGATTCACCTCATCTTTAATAGACCCATCTTCTGACACGTCCACTTCTAAATATCTAAATACATTCACCTTTTCCATAATCTCTCCCTCCAGTCTGATATATCCAAACTTTTGTTACCTAATTTTTTTGTTATCCTCATCATCTTACTCTTTCCTATATTCACTTATAATTTTTTTCCATTTACGAACCCTACCAAACTCATCCACCAATCTCTGCAACTTCTCTTCAGAATCTCCCAAAAGCACAGTGTCATCAGCATAGAGCAACTGTGACAACTCCCACTTTGTGTTAGATTCTTTATCTTTGAATCCCCCTCCTCTTGCCAACACCCGAGCGGTCAGTTTTCTTACAACCCTATCTGTAAATGTATTGAACAACCATGGTAGCGTCACCCATAAGACCTACTTTTACTGGGAAATAATTTCACTCTCTCCTGCACACTATCCTCGTAAAAACGTTTCACCTCTTTCAGTAACGTACCTCCTATTCCAGACATTTGCAACATCTGCTACGTTGCCCCCCTATCCATCCTGTCATACGCCTTTTCCAAATCCATAAATGCCACAAAAACCTCTTTGCCCTTATTTAAATACTGTTCACGTATATGTTTCACTGTAAACACCTGGTCCACACCACCTACCTTTCCTAAAGCCTCCTAGTTCATCTGCTATCCTAATCTCCGTCTTGCTCTTAATTCTTTCAATAATAACTCTACTTGACCAGGTATACTCAGCAGACTTATCCCCCAATAATTTTTGCACTCTCTTTTATCCCCTTTGCCTTTATACAAAGGAACTATGCATGCTCTCTGCCAATCCCTAGGTACCTTACCCTCTTCCGTACATTTATTAAATAATTGCACCAACCACTCCAAAACTATATCCCCACCTGCTTTTAACATTTCTATCTTTATCCCATCAATCCCAGCTGCCTTACCCCCTTTCGTTCTACCCACTGCCTCACAACCTTCCCCCACACTCACAACTGGTTCTTCCTCACTCCTATATGAGATATTATTCCTCCTTGCTCTGTACACGAAATCACAGCTTCCCTATCTTCATCAGCATTTAACAATTCCTCAAAATATTCCCTCCATCTTCCCAATACCTCTAACTCTCCATTTAATAACTCTCCTCTCCTATTTTTAACTGACAAATCCATTTGTTCTCTAGGCTTTCTTAACTTGTTAATCTCACTCCAAAACTTTTTCTTATTTTCAACAAAATTTGTTGATAACATCTCACCCACTCTCTCATTTGCTCTCTTTTTACATTGCTTCACCACTCTCTTAACCTCTCTCTTTTTCTCCATATACTCTTCCCTCCTTGCATCACTTCTACTTTGTAAAAACCTCTCATATGCTAACATTTTCTCTCTTACTAATCTCTTTACACACACACACACACACACACACACACACGCGCGCGCGTGTGTGTGTGTGTGTGTGTGTGTGTGAATAGTCACGAAAGCGCTTGGAATTTCATTATTCTTTCACAGTGGTTATTTTGCATATATATATATATATATATATATATATATATATATATATATATATATATATATATATATATATATATATATATATATAATGTGCTGTGCCGAATTGATAACACTGGTACCTGACCAGCCGGGCTGTGGCTCATACGTTGGATTGCGTGCAGCCAGCAGTAACAGCCTGGTTGATCAGGCTCTGATCCACCAGGAGGCTTGGTCACAGACCGGGCCGCGGGGGCGTTGACCCCCGGAACTCTTTCCAGGTAAACTCCAGGTAATTATCAAGAACTCATTTAAAATTAAGTCCTTTCTAAAATTTTCTCTTATACATTTAAAGATATATTTTTTTCATTTATGTTAATGTAAAAATTAATAATTATGTACCAAAAGAACCCTAGAAAACTTAACTAACCTTATTATAACAGGCGCAAGTTTGCAATAATTTAATAATAAACAAACACAATGAAACATGTTTTTCTTTCGTTAGGTTCAAAATGATTTTTGAGAAATTATTATATACACAAATTTTCGCTTGCCTTATCCGGCAAGAAGAACATTGCTATTTAAGCCAAAATCGCAGGTTTTACATATTCGACACGACATATATATATCTATATATATATATATATATATATATATATATATATATATATATATATATATATATATATATATATCTATATGTGTGTGTGTGTGTGTGTGTGTGTGGATAATGTCATCTGCGCCACAATAGCACCACTGACAGAACCTCTCCTACCTTCCTGAGCACAGTGGAAGGGACAAAGCTATGTAACTTTCCATATCGTTGTCACATACATTTAGTCTTCCAGCTGTATCTCAAATGTCACATTCCTCACCGCGACAGTCATATTGTAGTCTGAAGTACCCATTATCTGAACTGATGTTTTAGTCCACACCACTAATTTCTTACCGTAAAACATGGCCAGGTAATCTTCATAAAGAAGCACCAACATAACTTCACGAGTTCGTCGTCCGCAGTGCCCGATATTGTTGCTAACAAGGCAACACATAACCCGCCATGTTACCAGACAAATCACACTATCCCAACACAATTATAGCGACGGATCCGTGGCACTATCATGGTCACTGCCAACAACCACACCCACACTCAGCCAAACACTAGTGGGCAGAAGTGATCACCCAACTCGAGAGGTGCAACAGCCAGGCACATCCGCACCTCACCACCACCACACACTTTATAATTAAAGAATTCAATGAAATCAACCCTAAGGTTGAGTTTCGAAAGAAGAAAAACTCTGGTGCATTATGGGAATGAGAGAGAAAGGATTGTGAATAAATGGTTTACAAATCCGACAAGTTGATAACTGAGACACATGTGCAACATTTAGGTATCTTTGTTATGGAAATGTTTCACCACGCAGTGACTTCTTCAGTCCAATGTAGAGAAAAGTGAAAGATGAGCAGGAGTATGAGTAGCTTGAGGTAATCAGTCCCTCAGCTTGGAGTCGATGTGTTCCCATCGACTCCAAGCTGACGAGTCGATGTGATCCCATCGACTCCAGGCTGACGGACTGATTACCTCAAACTACTCATCCTCCTCCTTTTCATATTTCACTTTTCTCTACATTGGACTGGAGAAGTCACTGCATGGTGAAACGTTTCCATGACAAAGATACCTAAATGTTGCACATGTGTCTCAGTTATCAACAATGAAAGGATTACTTGCTGAGGAGAAAAAAAATAGTAGGTAAACACATGTAGTCGCCCCTGAAGGAAGGTTCCTTGACTGTTGAAGAGCACTTCTTCCCTTAGCCTGGCTGGCTGCCAGAGTGCCGCATCCGTCTCACAATTGGCGAACGGTGGATCAAGCCTCCACCACTCCTTGAGCTGAATGATCCTCACGGGTTTAACGCTTCACATAAATGTAATATCTTGATCCTAATACCCCCTTTCTTGGCTAGACTCTGACTGTCTTCTAATTCCCAAGACGCTGTATAACTGTTAGGGGTTTAACATCACACACAGTGAATGTAATATTAACAACAATACTTGTTAAAGTAACATTTATGAAGGAATTCAAGGAAACCGGTTAGCCGGACTTGAGTCCTGGAGGTGTGAAGTACAGTACCTGCACTCTGAAGGAATGGTGCAGATGTATTGTAGTTTTTTAATTGTAGTGTAGCCACGCCTCTAGCAAGCGGTGATAGAGTGAATGATGATGAAAGTGTTTCTTCTCTCTCGAGTCACTCTGCCTTGGTGGGAAACTGCCGATGTGTTAATAAAAAATAACATGTTAAAGGTATCAACTGGTGTTGAAATAGATTTGTTACCTTAATAGTTTATCTACTACACGAGGATTATTAAGGTTATCTACTGCACGAGGATTATTAAGGTTATCCACTACACGAGGATTATTAAGGTTATCTACTACACGAGGATTATTAAGGTTATCCACTACACGAGGATTATTAAGGTTATCTACTACACGAGGATTATTAAGGTTTACTACACGAGGATTATTAAGGTTATCCACTACACGAGGATTATTAAGGTTATCTACTACACGAGGATTATTAAGGTTATCTACTACACGAGGATTATTAAGGTATCTACTACACGAGGATTATTAAGGTATCTACTACACGAGGATTATTAAGGTTATCCACTACACGAGGATTATTAAGGTTATCTACTACACGAGGATTGTTAAGGTTATCTACTACACGAGGATTATTAAGGTTATCTACTACACGAGGATTATTAAGGTATCTACTACACGAGGATTATTAAGGTATCTACTACACGAGGATTATTAAGGTTATCCACTACACGAGGATTATTAAGGTTATCTACTACACGAGGATTATTAAGGTTATCCACTACACGAGGATTATTAAGGTTATCCACTACACGAGGATTATTAAGGTTATCTACTACACGAGGATTATTAAGGTTATCCACTACACGAGGATTATTAAGGTATCTACTACACGAGGATTATTAAGGTATCTACTACACGAGGATTATTAAGGTATCTACTACAGGAGGATTATTAAGGTTATCTACTACACGAGGATTATTAAGGTTATCCACTACACGAGGATTATTAAGGTTATCCACTACACGAGGATTATTAAGGTTATCCACTACACGAGGATTATTAAGGTTATCTACTACACGAGGATTATTAAGGTTATCCACTACACGAGGATTATTAAGGTTATCTACTACCGAGGATTGTTAAGGTTATCCACTACACGAGGATTATTAAGGTTATCTACTACACGAGGATTATTAAGGTATCTACTACACGAGGATTATTAAGGTTATATACTACACGAGAATTATTAAGGTTATCTACTACACGAGGATTATTAAGGTTATCTACTACACGAGGATTATTAAGGTAGCTACTACACGAGGATTATTAAGGTATCTACTACACGAGGATTATTAAGGTTATCTACTACACTAGGATTATTAAGGTATCTACTACACGAGGATTATTAAGGTATCTACTACACGAGGATTATTAAGGTTATCTACTACACGAGGATTATTAAGGTTATCTACTACACGAGGATTGTTAAGGTTATCTACTACACGAGGATTATTAAGGTTATCTACTACACGAGGATTATTAAGGTATCTACTACACGAGGATTATTAAGGTATCTACTACACGAGGATTATTAAGGTATCTACTACACGAGGATTATTAAGGTATCTACTACACGAGGATTATTAAGGTTATCTACTACACGAGGATTATTAAGGTATCTACTACACGAGGATTATTAAGGTATCTACTACAGGAGGATTATTAAGGTATCTACTACAGGAGGATTATTAAGGTATCTACTACACGAGGATTATTAAGGTATCTACTACACGAGGATTATTAAGATATCTACTACACGAGGATTATTAAGGTATCTACTACAGGAGGATTATTAAGGTATCTACTACACGAGGATTATTAAGATTATTTACTACACGAGGATTATTAAGGTATCTACTACACAGGGATTATTAAGGTATCTACTACACGAGGATTAAGATTATTTACTACACGAGGATTATTAAGGTATCTACTACAGGAGGATTATTAAGGTATCTACTACACAGGGATTATTAAGGTATCTACTACACGAGGATTATTAAGATTATTTACTACACGAGGATTATTAAGGTATCTACTACACGAGGATTATTAAGGTATCTACTACACAGGGATTATTAAGGTATCTACTACACGAGGATTATTAAGGTATCTACTACACGAGGATTAAGATTATTTACTACACGAGGATTATTAAGGTATCTACTACAGGAGGATTATTAAGGTATCTACTACACGAGGATTATTAAGGTATCTACTACAGGAGGATTATTAAGGTATCTACTACACGAGGATTATTAAGGTATCTACTACACGAGGATTATTAAGGTTATCTACTACACGAGGATTATTAAGGTATCTTCTACACGAGGATTATTAAGGTTATCTACTACACGAGGATTATTAAGGTATCTACTACACGAGGATTATTAAGATTATTTACTACACGAGGATTATTAAGATTATTTACTACACGAGGATTATTAAGGTATCTACTACACGAGGATTATTAAGGTATCTACTACACGAGGATTATTAAGATTATTTACTACACGAGGATTATTAAGGTATCTACTACAGGAGGATTATTAAGGTATCTACTACAAGAGAATTATTAAGGTATCTACTACACGAGGATTATTAAGGTATCTACTACACGAGGATTATTAAGGTTATCTACTACACGAGGATTATTAAGGTATCTACTACACGAGGATTATTAAGGTTATCTACTACACGAGGATTATTAAGGTATCTACTACACGAGGATTATTAAGGTATCTACTACACGAGGATTATTAAGGTTATATACTACACGAGGATTATTAAGGTTATCTACTACACGAGGATTATTAAGGTTATCTGCTACACGAGGATTATTAAGGTATGTACTACTCGAGGGTTATTAAGGTATCTACTACACGAGGATTATTAAGGTTATCTACTACACGAGGATTATTAAGGTTATGTACTACACGAGGATTATTAAGGTTATCTACTACACGAGGATTATTAAGGTTATCTGCTACACAAGGATTATTAAGGTATCTACTACACGAGGATTATTAAGGTTATCTGCTCCACAAGGATTATTAAGGTTATCTACTACACGAGGATTATTAAGGTTATCTACTACACGAGGATTATTAAGGTTATCTACTACACGAGGATTATTAAGGTTATCTACTACACGAGGATTATTAAGGTATCTACTACAAGAGGATTATTAAGGTTATCTGCTACACGAGGATTTTTAAGGTATCTACTACACGAGGATTATTAAGGTTATCTACTACACGAGGATTATTAAGGTATGTACTACTCGAGGGTTATTAAGGAACGTGAGCGTATTTGATAGAAGTGAATGGAGACAAATGATTTTTAATACTTGACGTGCTGTTGGAGTGTGAGCAAAGCAGGGAAACCGGCAGGCCGGACTTGAGTCCTGGAGATGGGAGGTATAGTGTCTGCACTCTGAAGGAGGAATGTTAATGTTGCACGCCTCTGGCAAGACAGTGATGGAGTGAATGATGAAAGTTTTTCTATTTCGGGCCACCCTGCCTTGGTGGGACTCGGCCAGTGTGTTAAAATAATAAAAAAATAAATAAAATGAATGTCACCAAAAGACTCGTGAATGATGGCGTGGTTGTGTGAATGATGCCACCAGACTCATGAATGATGGCGTGGTTGTGTGAATGACGCCACCAGACTCATGAATGATGGCGTGGTTGTGTGAATGATGCCACCAGACTCATGAATGATGGCGTGGTTGTGTGAATGATGCCACCAGACTCATGAATGATGGCGTGGTTGTGTGAATGACGCCACTAGACTCATGAATGATGGCGTGGTTGTGTGAATGACGCCACCAGACTCATGAATGATGGCGTGGTTGTGTGAATGACGCCACCAGACTCATGAATGATGGCGTGGTTGTGTGAATGACGCCACTAGACTCATGAATGATGGCGTGGTTGTGTGAATGATGCCACCAGACTCATGAATGATGGCGTGGTTGTGTGAATGACGCCACTAGACTCATGAATGATGTCGTGGTTGTGTGAATGACGCCACCAGACTCATGAATGATGGCGTGGTTGTGTGAATGACGCCACCAGACTCATGAATGATGGCGTGGTTGTGTGAATGATGCCACCAGACTCATGAATGATGGCGTGGTTGTGTGAATGTCGCCACAAGACTCATGAATGATGGGCTGGTTGTGTGAATGACGCCACCAGACTCATGAATGATGGCGTGGTTGTGTGAATGACGCCACCAGACTCATGAATGATGGCGTGGTTGTGTGAATGTCGCCACCAGACTCATGAATGATGGCGTGGTTGTGTGAATGTCGCCACCAGACTCATGAATGATGGGCTGGTTGTGTGAATGACGCCACCAGACTCATGAATAATGGCGTGGTTGTGTGAATGACGTCACCAAACTCATGAATGATGGCGTGGTTGTGTGAATGTCGCCACCAGACTCATGAATGATGGCGTGGTTGTGTGAATGACGCCATCAGACTCATGAATGATGGCGTGGTTGTGTGAATGACGCCACCAGACTCATGAATGATGGCGTGGTTGTGTGAATGACGCCACCAGACTCATGAATGATGGCGTGGTTGTGTGAATGACGCCATCAGACTCATGAATGATGGCGTGGTTGTGTGAATGACGCCACCAGACTCATGAATGATGGCGTGGTTGTGTGAATGACGCCACCAGACTCATGAATGATGGCGTGGTTGTGTGAATGACGCCACCAGACTCATGAATGATGGCGTGGTTGTGTGAATGACGCCACCAGACTCATGAATGATGGCGTGGTTGTGTGAATGACGCCACCAGACTCATGAATGATGGCGTGGTTGTGTGAATGACGCCACCAGACTCATGAATGATGGCGTGGTTGTGTGAATGACGCCACCAGACTCATGAATGATGGCGTGGTTGTGTGAATGACGCCACCAGACTCATGAATGATGGCGTGGTTGTGTGAATGACGTCACCAGACTCATGAATGATGGCGTGGTTGTGTGAATGACGCCACCAGACTCATGAATGATGGCGTGGTTGTGTGAATGACGCCACCAGACTCATGAATGATGGCGTGGTTGTGTGAATGGCACCACCAGACTCATGAATGATGGCGTGGTTGTGTGAATGACGCCACCAGACTCATGAATGATGGCGTGGTTGTGTGAATGACGCCATCAGACTCATGAATGATGGCGTGGTTGTGTGAAAGACGTCACCAGACTCATGAATGATGGCGTGGTTGTGTGAATGACGCCACCAGACTCATGAATGATGGCGTGGTTGTGTGAATGACGCCACCAGACTCATGAATGATGGCGTTGTTGTGTGAATGACGCCACCAGACTCATGAATGATGGCGTGGTTGTGTGAATGACGCCACCAGACTCATGAATGATGGCGTGGTTGTGTGAATGTCGCCACCAGACTCATGAATGATGGCGTGGTTGTGTGAATGTCGCCACCAGACTCATGAATGATGGGCTGGTTGTGTGAATGACGCCACCAGACTCATGAATAATGGCGTGGTTGTGTGAATGACGTCACCAAACTCATGAATGATGGCGTGGTTGTGTGAATGTCGCCAACAGACTCATGAATGATGGCGTGGTTGTGTGAATGACGCCAACAGACTCGTGAATGATGGCGTGGTTGTGTGAATGACGCCACCAGACTCATGAATGATGGCGTGGTTGTGTGAATGTCGCCACCAGACTCATGAATGATGGCGTGGTTGTGTGAATGTCGCCACCAGACTCATGAATGATGGCGGGTTGTGTGAATGTCGCCACCAGACTCATGAATGATGGCGTGGTTGTGTGAATGTCGCCACCAGACTCATGAATGATGGCGTGGTTGTGTGAATGTCGCCACCAGACTCATGAATGATGGCGTGGTTGTGTGAATGTCGCCACCAGACTCATGAATGATGGCGTGGTTGTGTGAATGGCACCACCAGACTCATGAATGATGGCGTGGTTGTGTGAATGACGCCACCACTCATGAATGATGGCGTGGTTGTGTGAATGACGTCACCCGACTCATGAATGATGGCGTGGTTGTGTGAATGACGTCACCAGACTCATGAATGATGGCGTGGTTGTGTGAATGACGCCACCAGACTCATGAATGATGGCGTGGTTGTGTGAATGACGCCACCAGACCCATGAATGATGGCGTGGTTGTGTGAATGTCGCCACCAGACTCATGAATGATGGCGTGGTTGTGTGAATGGCACCACCAGACTCATGAATGATGGCGTGGTTGTGTGAATGACGCCACTAGACTCATGAATGATGGCGTGGTTGTGTGAATGTCGCCACCAGACTCATGAATGATGGCGTGGTTGTGTGAATGACGCCAAAAGACTCGTGAATGATGGCGTGGTTGTGTGAATGACGTCACCCGACTCATGAATGATGGCGTGGTTGTGTGAATGACGCCAAAAGACTCGTGAATGATGGCGTGGTTGTGTGAATGACGCCAAAAGACTCGTGAATGATGGCGTGGTTGTGAATGACGCCACCAGACTCATGAATGATGGTGTAGTTGTGTGAATGGCGCCACCAGACTCATGAATGATGGCGTGGTTGTGTGAATGACGCCAAACGACTCGTGAATGATGGCGTGGTTGTGTGAATGACGCCAAAAGACTCATGAATGATGGCGTGGTTGTGTGAATGACGCCACCAGACTCATGAATGATGGCGTGGTTGTGTGAATGACGCCAAAAGACTCATGAATGATGGCGTGGTTGTGTGAATGACGTCACCAAACTCATGAATGATGGCGTGGTTGTGTGAATGACGCCACCAAACTCATGAATGATGGCGTGGTTGTGTGAATGGCACCACCAGACTCATGAATAATGGCGTGGTTGTGTGAATGACGTCACCAAACTCATGAATGATTGCGTGGTTGTGTGAATGACGCCACCAGACTCATGAATGATGGCGTGGTTGTCTGAATGACGCCACCAGACTCATGAATGATGGCGTGGTTGTGTGAATGACGCCACCAGACTCATGAATGATGGCGTGGTTGTGTGAATGGCACCACCAGACTCATGAATGATGGCGTGGTTGTGTGAATGACGCCACCAGACTCATGAATGATGGCGTGGTTGTGTGAATGACGCCATCAGACTCATGAATGATGGCGTGGTTGTGTGAATGACGTCACCAGACTCATGAATGATGGCGTGGTTGTGTGAATGACGCCACCAGACTCATGAATGATGGCGTGGTTGTGTGAATGACGCCACCAGACTCATGAATGATGGCGTTGTTGTGTGAATGACGCCACCAGACTCATGAATGATGGCGTGGTTGTGTGAATGACGCCACCAGACTCGTGAATGATGGCGTGGTTGTGTGAATGTCGCCACCAGACTCATGAATGATGGCGTGGTTGTGTGAATGTCGCCACCAGACTCATGAATGATGGGCTGGTTGTGTGAATGACGCCACCAGACTCATGAATAATGGCGTGGTTGTGTGAATGACGTCACCAAACTCATGAATGATGGCGTGGTTGTGTGAATGTCGCCACCAGACTCATGAATGATGGCGTGGTTGTGTGAATGACGCCAACAGACTCGTGAATGATGGCGTGGTTGTGTGAATGACGCCACCAGACTCATGAATGATGGCGTGGTTGTGTGAATGTCGCCACCAGACTCATGAATGATGGCGTGGTTGTGTGAATGTCGCCACCAGACTCATGAATGATGGCGGGTTGTGTGAATGTCGCCACCAGACTCATGAATGAAGGCGTGGTTGTGTGAATGTCGCCACCAGACTCATGAATGATGGCGTGGTTGTGTGAATGTCGCCACCAGACTCATGAATGATGGCGTGGTTGTGTGAATGTCGCCACCAAACTCATGAATGATGGCGTGGTTGTGTGAATGTCGCCACCAAACTCATGAATGATGGCGTGGTTGTGCGAATGACGCCACCACCCATGAATGATGGCGTGGTTGTGTGAATGACGTCACCCGACTCATGAATGATGGCGTGGTTGTGTGAATGACGCCACCAGACTCATGAATGATGGCGTGGTTGTGTGAATGACGCCACCAGACCCATGAATGATGGCGTGGTTGTGTGAATGACGTCACCAAACTCATGAATGATGGCGTGGTTGTGTGAATGTCGCCACCAGACTCATGAATGATGGCGTGGTTGTGTGAATGACGCCAACAGACTCGTGAATGATGGCGTGGTTGTGTGAATGACGCCACCAGACTCATGAATGATGGCGTGGTTGTGTGAATGACGCCACCAGACTCATGAATGATGGCGTGGTTGTGTGAATGACGCCACCAGACCCATGAATGATGGCGTGGTTGTGTGAATGTCGCCACCAGACTCATGAATGATGGCGTGGTTGTGTGAATGGCACCACCAGACTCATGAATGATGGCGTGGTTGTGTGAATGACGCCACTAGACTCATGAATGATGGCGTGGTTGTGTGAATGTCGCCACCAGACTCATGAATGATGGCGTGGTTGTGTGAATGACGCCAAAAGACTCGTGAATGATGGCGTGGTTGTATGAATGACGTCACCCGACTCATGAATCATGGCGTGGTTGTGTGAATGACGCCAAAAGACTCGTGAATGATGACGTGGTTGTGTGAATGACGTCACCCGACTCATGAATGATGACGTGGTTGTGTGAATGACGCCAAAAGACTCGTGAATGATGGCGTGGTTGTGAATGACGCCAAACGACTCGTGAATGATGGCGTGGTTGTGTGAATGACGCCAAAAGACTCATGAATGATGGCGTGGTTGTGTGAACGACGCCACCAGACTCATGAATGATGGTGTAGTTGTGTGAATGGCGCCACCAGACTCATGAATGATGGCGTGGTTGTGTGAATGACGCCAAACGACTCGTGAATGATGGCGTGGTTGTGTGAATGACGCCAAAAGACTCATGAATGATGGCGTGGTTGTGTGAACGACGCCACCAGACTCATGAATGATTGATGGCGTGGTTGTGTGAATGACGCCAAAAGACTCATGAATGATGGCGTGGTTGTGTGAATGACGTCACCAAACTCATGAATGATGGCGTGGTTGTGTGAATGACGCCACCAGACTCATGAATGATGGCGTGGTTGTGTGAATGACGCCACCAAACTCATGAATGATGGCGTGGTTGTGTGAATGGCACCACCAGACTCATGAATAATGGCGTGGTTGTGTGAATGACGTCACCAAACTCATGAATGATTGCGTGGTTGTGTGAATGACGCCACCAGACTCATGAATGATGGCGTGGTTGTCTGAATGACGCCATCAGAATCATGAATGATGGCGTGGTTGTGTGAATGACGCCACCAGACTCATGAATGATGGCGTGGTTGTGTGAATGACGCCATCAGACTCATGAATGATGGCGTGGTTGTGTGAATGACGCCATCAGACTCATGAATGATGGCGTGGTTGTGTGAATGACGCCATCAGACTCATGAATGATGGCGTGGTTGTGTGAATGACGCCACCAGACTCATGAATGATGGCGTGGTTGTGTGAATGACGCCACTAGACTCATGAATGATGGCGTGGTTGTGTGAATGACGCCACTAGACTCATGAATGATGGCGTGGTTGTGTGACTGACGCCACCAGACTCATGAATGATGGCGTGGTTGTGTGAATGACGCCATCAGACTCATGAATGATGGCGTGGTTGTGTGAATGACGCCATCAGACTCATGAATGATGGCGTGGTTGTGTGAATGACGCCACCAGACTCATGAATGATGGCGTGGTTGTGTGAATGACGCCACTAGACTCATGAATGATGGCGTGGTTGTGTGACTGACGCCACCAGACTCATGAATGATGGCGTGGTTGTGTGAATGACGCCACCAGACTCATGAATGATGGCGTGGTTGTGTGAATGACGTCACCAAACTCATGAATGATGGCGTGGTTGTGTGAGTGACGTCACCAGACACGTGATGGGTAGTCAAGTTGACGTTACTGGTAACTAGCCTCTCTCTCTCTCCTGCTTTCCTTCACTATCCTCTTATTTCTCCCTTTCCTCCGTCTCTCAGTCCCTCCCTCCTTCCCACCCTCCCACCATCCCTCCCTCCTTCCCTCCATATCTCCGCCCCTCCTTCTCTCCCTCCCTGGGTGTGCTGCATGGGGCTGTGTGTGCTGTATGGGGCTCGGTGTGCTGGATGGGGCTGAGTGTGCTGGATGGGACCGGGTGTGCTGGATGGGACTGGGTGTGCTGGATGGGACTGGGTGTGCTGGATGGGACTGCGTGTTCTAGGTGGGGCTGGGTGTGCTGGATGGGGCTCGGTGTACTGGATGGGGCTCGGTGTGCTGGATGGGATTGGGTGTGCTGGATGTGACTGGGTGTGCTGGATGGTACTGGGTGTGCTGGATGGACCTGGGTGTGTTAGGTGGGGCTGGGTGTGCTGGATGGGACTGGGTGTGCTGGATTGAGCTGAGTGTGCTTGGTGGGGCTGGGTGTGCTGGATTGGGCTGGGTGTGCTGGATGGTGCTGGGTATGCTGGATGGGGCTGGTTGTGCTGGATGGGACTGGGTGTGCTGGATGGGACTGGGTGTGCTGGATTGGGCTGAGTGTGCTAGGTGGGGCTGGGTGTGCGGGATGGGGCTGGGTGTGCTGGATGGGGCTGGGTGTGCTGGATGGTGCTGGGTGTGCTGGATGGGGCTGGGTGTGCTGGATGGGGCTGAGTGTGCTAGGTGGGGCTGGGTGTGCTGGATGGGGCTGGGTGTGCTGGATGGTGCTGGGTGTGCTGGATGGGGCTGGTTGTGCTGGATGGGACTGGGTGTGCTGGATGGGGCTGAGTGTGCTTGGTGGGGCTGGGTGTGCTGGATGGTGCTGGGTGTGCCGGATGGGGCTGGTTGTGCTGGATGGGACTGGGTGTGCTGGATGGGGGCTGAGTGTGCTTGGTGGGGCTGGGTGTGCTGGATGGGGTTAGGTGTGCTGGATGGGACTCGGTGTGTTGGATGGGGCTGGGTGTGCTGGATGGGGCTGGGTGGGACTGCGCGTGATAGATGGGGCTTGGTGTGCTGGATGGGGCTGGGTGGGACTGGGTGTGCTGCGTTGGGCTGGGTGTGCTGAATGGGGCTGGGTGTCCTGAATGGGGCTGGGTGGGACTGGGTGTGCTGCGTTGGACTGGGTGTGCTGGATGGGGCTGGGTGTGCTGGATGATGCTGGGTGTGCTTTTATGGGGCTGGGTGTGCTGGATGGGGCTGGGTGTGCTAGGTGGGGCTGGGTGTGCTGGATAGGGCTGGGTGTGCTGGATGGTACTGGGTGTGCTGGATGGGGCTCGGTGTGCTAGGTGGGGCTGGGTGTGCTGGATGGGGCTGGGTGTGATGAATGAGGCTGGGTGTGTTGGATGGGGTTGAGTGTGCTGGATGGGGTTGGGTGTGCTGGATGGGGCTGGGTGTGTTGGATGGGGCTACGTGTGCTGGGTGGGACTGGGCATACTAGATGAGGCTGAGTGTGCTGGATGGGGCTGGGTGGGACTGGGTGTGCTACGTTGGGCTGGGTGTTCTGGATGGGGCTGGGTGTACTGGATGAGGCTTGGTGTGCTGGGTGGGACTGTGCTGAGTGGGGCTGAGTGTGCTGGGTGAGACTGGGTGTGCTAGATAGGGCTGCGTGTGCTGGATGGGGCTGGGTGTCCTGGTGGGGCTGAGTGTGCTGGGTGGAGTTGGGTGGGCTTGTAGGGCTTCGTCGGGCTGGGTGTCACTTGTGTTGTGGCTGTGGTGTCCACACTGTCACTTGTGTTGTGGCTGTGGTGTCCTGACTGTCACTTGTGTTGTGGCTGTGGTGTCCACACTGTCACTTGTGTTGTGGCTGTGGTGTCCACACTGTCACTTGTGTTGTGGCTGTGGTGTCCTGACTCACTTGTGTTGTGGCTGTGGTGTCCACACTGTCACTTGTGTTGTGGCTGTGGTGTCCTGACTGTCACTTGTGTTGTGGCTGTGGTGTCCACACTGTCACTTGTGTTGTGGCTGTGGTGTCCACACTGTCACTTGTGTTGTGGCTGTGGTGTCCTGACTCACTTGTGTTGTGGCTGTGGTGTCCACACTGTCACTTGTGTTGTGGCTGTGGTGTCCACACTGTCACTTGTGTTGTGGCTGTGGTGTCCACACTGTCACTTGTGTTGTGGCTGTGGTGTCCTGACTGTCGCTTGTGTTGTGGCTGTGGTGTCCACACTGTCACTTGTGTTGTGGCTGTGGTGTCCACACTGTCACTTGTGTTGTGGCTGTGGTGTCCACACTGTCACTTGTGTTGTGGCTGTGGTGTCCACACTGTCACTTGTGTTGTGGCTGTGGTGTCCAAACTGTCACTTGTGTTGTGGCTGTGGTGTCCACACTGTCACTTGTGTTGTGGCTGTGGTGTCCACACTGTCACTTGTGTTGTGTCTGTGGTGTCCACACTGTCACTTGTGTTGTGGCTGTGGTGTCCACACTGTTACTTGTGTTGTGGCTGTGGTGTCCTGACTGTTACTTGTGTTGTGGCTGTGGTGTCCACACTGCCACTTGTGTTGTGGCTGTGGTGTCCACACTGTCACTTGTGTTGTGGCTGTGGTGTCCACATTGTCACTTGTGTTGTGGCTGTGGTGTCCTGACTGTCACTTGTGTTGTGACTGTGGTGTTCTCACTGTCACTTGTGTTGTGGCTGTGGTGTCCTGACTGTCACTTGTGTTGTGGCTGTGGTGTCCTGTCACTTTTGTTGTGGCTGTGGTGTCCACACTGTCACTTGTGTTGTGGCTGTGGTGTCCACACTGTCACTTGTGTTGTGGCTGTGGTGTCCTGACTGTCACGTGTGTTGTGACTGTGGTGTTCTCACTGTCACTTGTGTTGTGGCTGTGGTGTCCTGACTGTCACTTGTGTTGTGGCTGTGGTGTCCTGTCACTTGTGTTGTGGCTGTGGTGTCCACACTGTCACTTGTGTTGTGGCTGTGGTGTCCACACTGTCACTTGTGTTGTGGCTGTGGTGTCCACACTGTCACTTGTGTTGTGGCTGTGGTGTTCTCACTGTCACTTGTGTTGTGGCTGTGGTGTCCTGACTGTCACTTATGTTGTGGCTGTGGTGTCCTGTCACTTGTGTTGTGGCTGTGATGTCCTGACTGTCACTTGTGTTGTGACTGTGGTGTTCTCACTGTCACTTGTGTTGTGGCTGTGGTGTCCTGACTTTCACTTGTGTTGTGGCTGTGGTTTCCTGTCACTTGTGTTGTGGCTGCGGTGTCCACACTGTCACTTATGTTGTGGCTGTGGTGTCCACACTATCACTTGTGTTGTGGCTGTGGTGTCCACACTGTGACTTGTGTTGTGGCTGTGGTGTCCTGACTGTCACTTGGGTTATGACTGTGGTGTTCTCACTGTCACTTGTGTTGTGGCTGTGGTGTCCTGACTGTCACTTGTGTTGTGACTGTGGTGTCCTGTCACTTGTGTTGTGGCTGTGGTGTCCTGACTGTCACTTGTGTTGTGACTGTGGTGTTCTCACTGTCACTTGTGTTGTGGCTGTGGTGTCCTGACTGTCACTTGTGTTGTGGCTGTGGTGTCCTGTCACTTGTGTTGTGGCTGTGGTGTCCACACTGTCACTTGTGTTGTGGCTGTGGTGTCCTGTCACTTGTGTTGTGGCTGTGGTGTCCTGTCACTTGTGTTGTGGCTGTGGTGTCCTGTCACTTGTGTTGTGGCTGTGGTGTCCTGTCACTTGTGTTGTGGCTGTGGTGTCCTGTCACTTGTGTTGTGGCTGTGGTGTCCTGACTGTCAGTTGTGTTGTGACTGTGGTGTTCTCACTGTCACTTGTGTTGTGGCTGTGGTGTCCTGTCACTTGTGTTGTGGCTGTGGTGTCCACACTGTCACTTGTGTTGTGGCTGTGGTGTCCTGTCACTTGTGTTGTGGCTGTGGTGTCCTGTCACTTGTGTTGTGGCTGTGGTGTCCTGTCACTTGTGTTGTGGCTGTGGTGTCCTGTCACTTGTGTTGTGGCTGTGGTGTCCTGTCACTTGTGTTGTGGCTGTGGTGTCCTGTCACTATTGTTGTGGCTGTGGTGTTCTCACTGTCACTTGTGTTGTGGCTGTGGTGTCCTGTCACTTGTGTTGTGGCTGTGATGTCCTGTCACTTGTGTTGTGGCTGTGGTGTCCTGTCACTTGTGTTGTGGCTGTGGTGTTCTCACTGTCACTTGTGTTGTGGCTGTGGTGTCCTGTCACTTGTGTTGTGGCTGTGATGTCCTGTCACTTGTGTTGTGGCTGTGGTGTCCTGTCACTTGTGTTGTGGCTGTGGTGTCCTGACTGTCACTTGTCTTGTGGCTGTGGTGTTCTGTCACTTATGTTGTGGCTGTGGTGTCCTGTCACTTGTGTTGTGGCTGTGGTGTCCTGTCACTTGTGTTGTGGCTGTGGTGTCCACACTGTCACTTGTGTTGTGGCTGTGGTGTCCTGACTGTCACTTGTGTTGTGGCTGTGGTGTCCACACTGTCACTTGTGTTGTGGCTGTGGTGTCCTGAGTGTCACTTGTGTTGTGGCTGTGGTGTTCTCACTGTCACTTGTGTTGTGGCTGTGGTGTCCTGACTGTCACTTGTGTTGTGGCTGTGGTGTTCTCACTGTCACTTGTGTTGTGGCTGTGGTGTCCTGACTGTCACTTGTGTTGTGGCTGTGGTGTTCTCACTGTCACTTGTGTTGTGGCTGTGGTGTCCTGACTGTCACTTGTGTTGTGGCTGTGGTGTCCTGTCACTTGTGTTATGGCTGTGGTGTCCTGACTGTCACTTGTGTTGTGGCTGTGGTGTTCTGTCACTTGTGTTGTGGCTGTGGTGTCCTGTCACTTGTGTTGTGGCTGTGGTGTCCTGACTGACACTTGTGTTGTGGCTGTGGTGTCCTGTCATTTGTGTTGTGGCTGTGGTGTCCTGTCACTTGTGTTGTGGCTGTGGTGTCTACACTGTCACTTGTGTTGTGGCTGTGGTGTCCTGTCACTTATGTTGTGGCTGTGGTGTCCTGTCACTTGTGTTGTGGCTGTGGTGTTCTCACTGTCACTTGTGTTGTGGCTGTGGTGTCCACACTGTCACTTGTGTTGTGGCTGTGGTGTCCACACTGTCACTTGTGTTGTGGCTGTGGTGTTCTCACTGTCACTTGTTTTGTGGCTGTGGTGTCCACACTGTCACTTGTGTTGTGGCTGTGGTGTTCTCACTGTCACTTGTGTTGTGGCTGTGGTGTCCTGACTGCCACTTGTGTTGTGGCTGTGGTGTCCACACTGTCACTTGTGTTGTGGCTGTGGTGTTCTCACTGTCACTTGTGTTGTGGCTGTGGTGTCCTGACTGCCACTTGTGTTGTGGCTGTGGTGTCCACACTGTCACTTGTGTTGTGGCTGTGGTGTCCACACTGTCACTTGTGTTGCGGCTGTGGTGTCCACACTGTCACTTGTCTTGTGGCTGTGGCGTTCTCACTGTCACTTGTGTTGTGGCTGTGGTGTCCACACTGTTACTTGTGTTGTGGATGTGGTGTTCTCACTGTCACTTGTGATGTGGCTGTGGTGTCCACACTGTCACTTGTGTTGTGGCTGTGGTGTTCTCACTGTCACTTGTGTTGTGGCTGTGGTGTCCACACTGTCACTTGTGTTGTGGCTGTGGTGTTCTCACTGTTACTTGTGTTGTGGCTGTGGTGTCCACACTGTCACTTGTGTTGTGGCTCTGGTGTTCTCACTGTCACTTGTGTTGTGGCTGTGGTGTTCTCACTGTCACTTGTGTTGTGGCTGTGGTGTCCACACTGTCACTTGTGTTGTGGCTGTGGTGTTCTCACTGTCACTTGTGTTGTCGCTGTGGTGTCCACACTGTCACTTGTGTTGTGGCTGTGGTGTCCACACTGTCACTTGTGTTGTGGCTGTGGTGTCCACACTGTCACTTGTGTTGTGGCTGTGGTGTCCACACTGTCACTTGTGTTGTGGCTGTGGTGTTCTCACTGTCACTTGTGTTTTGGCTGTGGTGTCCACACTGTCACTTGTGTTGTGGCTGTGGTGTCCACACTGTCACTTGTGTTGTGGCTGTGGTGTCCACACTGTCACTTGTGTTGTGGCTGTGGTGTCCACACTGTCACTTGTGTTGTGGCTGTGGTGTCCACACTGTCACTTGTGTTGTGGCTGTGGTGTCCACACTGTCACTTGTGTTGTGGCTGTGGTGTCCACACTCTCACTTGTGTTGTGGCTGTGGTGTCCACACTGTCACTTGTGTTGTGGCTGTGGTGTCCACACTGTCACTTGTGTTGTGGCTGTGGTGTTCTCACTGTCACTTTTGTTGTGGCTGTGGTGTCCACACTGTCACTTGTGTTGTGGCTGTGGTGTCCACACTGTCACTTGTGTTGTGGCTGTGGTGTCCACACTGTCACTTGTGTTGTGGCTGTGGTGTCCACACTGTCACTTGTGTTGTGGCTGTGGTGTCCACATTGTCACTTGTGTTGTGGCTGTGGTGTCCACACTGTCACTTGTGTTGTGGCTGTGGTGTTCTCACTGTCACTTGTGTTGTGGCTGTGGTGTCCTGACTGTCACTTGTGTTGTGGCTGTGGTGTCCACACTGTCACTTGTGTTGTGGCTGTTGTGTTCTCACTGTCACTTTTGTTGTGGCTGTGGTGTCCACACTGTCACTTGTGTTGTGGCTGTGGTGTCCACACTGTCACTTGTGTTGTGACTGTGGTGTCCACACTGTCACTTGTGTTGTGGCTGTGGTGTCCACACTGTCACTTGTGTTTTGGCTGTGGTGTCCACACTGTCACTTGTGTTTTGGCTGTGGTGTTCTCACTGTCACTTGTGTTGTGGCTGTGGTGTCCACACTGTCACTTGTGTTGTGGCTGTGGTGTCCTGTCACTTGTGTTGTGGCTGTGGTGTCCACACTGTCACTTGTGTTGTGGCTGTGGTGTCCACACTGTCACTTGTGTTGTGGCTGTGGTGTCCTGACTGTCACTTGTGTTGTGGCTGTGGTGTCCACACTGTCACTTGTGTTGTGGCTGTGGTGTCCACACTGTCACTAGTGTTGTGGCTGTGGTGTCCACACTGTCACTTGTGTTGTGGCTGTGGTGTCCACACTGTCACTTGTGTTGTGGCTGTGGTGTCCACACTGTCACTTGTGTTGTGGCTGTGTTGTCCTGACTGTCACTTGTGTTGTGGCTGTGGTGTTCTCACTGTCACTTGTGTTGTGGCTGTGGTGTCCTGTCACTTGTGTTGTGGCTGTGGTGTCCACACTGTCACTTGTGTTGTGGCTGTGGTGTCCACACTGTCACTTGTGTTGTGGCTGTGGTGTTCTCACTGTCACTTGTGTTGTGGCTGTGGTGTCCTGTCACTTGTGTTGTGGCTGTGGTGTTCTCACTGTCACTTGTGTTGTGGCTGTGGTGTTCTCACTGTCACTTGTGTTGTGGCTGTGGTGTCCACACTGTCACTTGTGTTGTGGCTGTGGTGTTCTCCCTGTTACTTGTGTTGTGGCTGTGGTGTCCACACTGTCACTTGTGTTGTGGCTGTGGTGTTCTCACTTTCACTTGTGTTGTGGCTGTGGTGTTCTCACTGTCACTTGTGTTGTGGCTGTGGTGTCCACACTGTCACTTGTGTTGTGGCTGTGGTGTTCTCACTGTCACTTGTGTTGTGGCTGTGGTGTCCACACTGTCACTTGTGTTGTGGCTGTGGTGTCCACACTGTCACTTGTGTTGTGGCTGTGGTGTCCACACTGTCACTTGTGTTGTGGCTGTGGTGTCCACACTGTCACTTGTGTTGTGGCTGTGGTGTCCTGACTGTCACTTGTGTTGTCGCTGTGGTGTCCACACTGTCACTTGTGTTGTGGCTGTGGTGTCCACACTGTCACTTGTGTTGTGGCTGTGGTGTCCACACTGTCACTTGTGTTGTGGCTGTGGTGTCCACACTGTCACTTGTGTTGTGGCTGTGGTGTTCTCACTGTCACTTGTGTTTTGGCTGTGGTGTCCACACTGTCACTTGTGTTGTGGCTGTGGTGTCCACACTGTCACTTGTGTTGTGGCTGTGGTGTCCACACTGTCACTTGTGTTGTGGCTGTGGTGTCCACACTGTCACTTGTGTTGTGGCTGTGGTGTCCACACTGTCACTTGTGTTGTGGCTGTGGTGTCCACACTGTCACTTGTGTTGTGGCTGTGGTGTTCTCACTGTCACTTGTGTTGTGGCTGTGGTGTCCACACTGTCACTTGTGTTGTGGCTGTGGTGTCCACACTGTCACTTGTGTTGTGGCTGTGGTGTTCTCACTGTCACTTGTGTTGTGGCTGTGTTGTCCACACTGTCACTTGTGTTGTTGCTGTGGTGTCCACACTGTCACTTGTGTTGTGGCTGTGGTGTCCACACTGTCACGTGTGTTGTGGCTGTGGTGTCCACACTGTCACTTGTGTTGTGGCTGTGGTGTCCACACTGTCACTTGTGTTGTGGCTGTGGTGTCCACACTGTCACTTGTGTTGTGGCTGTGGTGTCCACACTGTCACTTGTGTTGTGGCTGTGGTGTCCTGACTGTCACTTGTGTTGTGGCTGTGGTGTCCTGACTGTCACTTGTGTTGTGGCTGTGGTGTCCACACTGTCACTTGTGTTGTGGCTGTGGTGTCCACACTGTCACTTGTGTTGTGGCTGTTGTGTTCTCACTGTCACTTGTGTTGTGGCTGTGGTGTCCACACTGTCACTTGTGTTGTGGCTTTGGTGTCCACACTGTCACTTGTGTTGTGACTGTGGTGTCCACACTGTCACTTGTGTTGTGGCTGTGGTGTTCTCACTGTCACTTGTGTTGTGGCTGTGGTGTCCTGACTGTCACTTGTGTTGTGGCTGTGGTGTCCACACTGTCACTTGTGTTGTGGCTGTGGTGTCCACACTGTCACTTGTGTTGTGGCTGTGGTGTTCTCACTGTCACTTGTGTTGTGGCTGTGGTGTCCACACTGTCACTTGTGTTGTGGCTGTGGTGTTCTCACTGTCACTTGTGTTGTGGCTGTGGTGTCCACACTGTCACTTGTGTTGTGGCTGTGGTGTCCACACTGTCACTTGTGTTGTGGCTGTGGTGTCCTAACTGTCACTTGTGTTGTGGCTGTGGTGTCCACACTGTCACTTGTGTTGTGGCTGTGGTGTCCACACTGTCACTTGTGTTGTGGCTGTGGTGTCCACACTGTCACTTGTGTTGTGGCTGTGGTGTCCACACTGTCACTTGTGTTGTGGCTGTGTTGTCCTGACTGTCACTTGTGTTGTGGCTGTTGTGTTCTCACTGTCACTTGTGTTGTGGCTGTGGTGTCCTGTAACTTGTGTTGTGGCTGTGGTGTCCACACTGTCACTTGTGTTGTGGCTGTGGTGTCCACACTGTCACTTGTGTTGTGGCTGTGGTGTTCTCACTGTCACTTGTGTTGTGGCTGTGGTGTCCTGTCACTTGTGTTGTGGCTGTGGTGTCCACACTGTCACTTGTGTTGTGGCTGTGGTGTTCTCACTTTCACTTGTATTGTGGCTGTGGTGTCCACACTGTCACTTGTGTTGTGGCTGTGGTGTCCTGTCACTTGTGTTGTGTCTGTGGTGTCCACATTGTCACTTGTGTTGCGGCTGTGGTGTCCACACTGTCACTTGTGTTGTGGCTGCGGTGTTCTCACTGTCACTTGTGTTGTGGCTGTGGTGTTCTCACTGTCACTTGTGTTGTGGCTGTGGTGTCCACACTGTCACTTGTGTTGCGGCTGTGGTGTCCACACTGTCACTTGTGTTGTGGCTGTGGTGTTCTCACTGTCACTTGTGTTGTGGCTGTGGTGTTCTCACTGTCACTTGTGTTGTGGCTGTGGTGTCCACACTGTCACTAGTGTTGTGGCTGTGGTGTTCTCACTGTCACTTGTGTTGTGGCTGTGGTGTTCTGTCACTTGTGTTGTGGCTGTGGTGTCCACACTGTCACTTGTGTTGTGGCTGTGGTGTTCTCACTGTCACTTGTGTTGTGGCTGTGGTGTCCACACTGTCACTAGTGTTGTGGCTGTGGTGTTCTCACTGTCACTTGTGTTGTGGCTGTGGTGTTCTGTCACTTGTGTTGTGGCTGTGGTGTCCACACTGTCACTTGTGTTGTGGCTGTGGTGTCCACACTGTCACTCGTGTTGTGGCTGTGGTGTCCACACTGTCACTTGTGTTGTGGCTGTGGTGTTCTCACTGTCACTTGTGTTGTGGCTGTGGTGTCCACACTGTCACTAGTGTTGTGGCTGTGGTGTTCTCACTGTCACTTGTGTTGTGGCTGTGGTGTTCTGTCACTTGTGTTGTGGCTGTGGTGTCCACACTGTCACTAGTGTTGTGGCTGTGGTGTTCTCACTGTCACTAGTGTTGTGGCTGTGGTGTTCTCACTGTCACTTGTGTTGTGGCTGTGGTGTTCTCACTGTCACTAGTGTTGTGGCTGTGGTGTCCACACTGTCACTTGTGTTGTGGCTGTGGTGTCCACACTGTCACTAGTGTTGTGGCTGTGGTGTTCTCACTGTCACTTGTGTTGTGGCTGTGGTGTTCTCACTGTCACTAGTGTTGTGACTGTGGTGTTCTCACTGTCACTAGTGTTGTGACTGTGGTGTTCTCACTGTCACTAGTGTTGTGACTGTGGTGTTCTCACTGTCACTAGTGTTGTGACTGTGGTGTTCTCACTGTCACTAGTGTTGTGGCTGTGGTGTCCACACTGTCACTAGTGTTGTGACTGTGGTGTTCTCACTGTCACTAGTGTTGTGGCTGTGGTGTTCTCACTGTCACTAGTGTTGTGACTGTGGTGTCCACACTGTCACTAGTGTTGTGACTGTGGTGTTCTCACTGTCACTAGTGTTGTGGCTGTGGTGTCCACACTGTCACTAGTGTTGTGACTGTGGTGTTCTCACTGTCACTAGTGTTGTGACTGTGGTGTTCTCACTGTCACTAGTGTTGTGGCTGTGGTGTCCACACTGTCACTAGTGTTGTGACTGTGGTGTTCTCACTGTCACTAGTGTTGTGGCTGTGGTGTCCACACTGTCACTAGTGTTGTGACTGTGGTGTTCTCACTGTCACTAGTGTTGTGACTGTGGTGTTCTCACTGTCACTAGTGTTGTGGCTGTGGTGTCCACACTGTCACTAGTGTTGTGACTGTGGTGTTCTCACTGTCACTAGTGTTGTGGCTGTGGTGTCCACACTGTCACTAGTGTTGTGACTGTGGTGTTCTCACTGTCACTAGTGTTGTGGCTGTGGTGTCCACACTGTCACTAGTGTTGTGACTGTGGTGTTCTCACTGTCACTAGTGTTGTGACTGTGGTGTTCTCACTGTCACTAGTGTTGTGGCTGTGGTGTCCACACTGTCACTAGTGTTGTGACTGTGGTGTTCTCACTGTCACTAGTGTTGTGACTGTGGTGTCCACACTGTCACTAGTGTTGTGACTGTGGTGTTCTCACTGTCACTAGTGTTGTGACTGTGGTGTTCTCACTGTCACTAGTGTTGTGACTGTGGTGTCCACACTGTCACTAGTGTTGTGACTGTGGTGTTCTCACTGTCACTAGTGTTGTGACTGTGGTGTCCACACTGTCACTAGTGTTGTGACTGTGGTGTTCTCACTGTCACTAGTGTTGTGACTGTGGTGTTCTCACTGTCACTAGTGTTGTGGCTGTGGTGTCCACACTGTCACTAGTGTTGTGACTGTGGTGTTCTCACTGTCACTAGTGTTGTGGCTGTGGTGTCCACACTGTCACTAGTGTTGTGACTGTGGTGTTCTCACTGTCACTAGTGTTGTGACTGTGGTGTCCACACTGTCACTAGTGTTGTGACTGTGGTGTTCTCACTGTCACTAGTGTTGTGACTGTGGTGTTCTCACTGTCACTAGTGTTGTGACTGTGGTGTCCACACTGTCACTAGTGTTGTGACTGTGGTGTTCTCACTGTCACTGGTGTTGTGGCTGTGGTGTCCACACTGTCACTAGTGTTGTGACTGTGGTGTTCTCACTGTCACTAGTGTTGTGACTGTGGTGTTCTCACTGTCACTAGTGTTGTGGCTGTGGTGTCCACACTGTCACTAGTGTTGTGACTGTGGTGTTCTCACTGTCACTAGTGTTGTGGCTGTGG